>NW_017157935.1:368280-378483 GCF_001652005.2 Ceratina calcarata
CAATTATTCTCATTCTCAATTAAAAATGGATTTGTTCCGTTAGAAGCGTTAAAAATTATTTCTCGCTCCCAGATAATTTCTATTATGTGCAAGCGTTGCGATCATTACTTCTCCCCGCTCTCGAGGCGATAATGTTCGGTAATCAGATGGATTTTAACGAGTAGCCGCAACGGTTCGACTTACTACATGCCTGAACACATTTGCGTGGCTTACCGTTGCGCAGGTGTACGTGTAACAGGCCTCTGAAATGCCATTTCTGAACGATGCGGAATCGTTGCACTCGCCACGGCTAGAGAACATCCTTCGCAGCGTGCAATAAATCTATCCTTTACAACAGACTTAATACCACTTTTGCAAATTCCACAACAATTAAATCGCAAACATGCTTTTGTGTAGTGAGGATCAAGAAGATCATGAGAATCGACAAAAATGACTACTAAAGAATATGGTAATTTACAAAACATTATGCGAGGGAATATATCAGACATAATTTTTAAGCCAATAATTGGGTGACAGTAAATGGTATCCTGGCGTAAAGATAAATAAGGCCGCACAGAAAATATAAAAAAGCCAAAGATTCCCCATCTCTGCATTACTTAAACGTATACGAATTACGTATCATAGTTTTTACATTTCTTCGCATCAAACTCGATTACACTGTACCTACATTTCCAATTAACATTCATAACATTAATTCGCGAGATTATATGCGAATCTAATCATATTTCTAAATATCAATTATCTAAAATAAAATTTAGAACTATATAGCATCGGTTCATGAAAATATGAAACCAGTTACTTCATCGGGTTTATGGCTCGCATATTAGTAAAGCTTCTCGACAACCCGTGAAAAAGTATAACTCTTTTGTAAAAAGCATTTCATAGCCAAGGGAAATAATGACGGTAATAACTCGGCACAATAAGCCACCACCGCGGACTGCGCACGCCCGACTCGTTCTACTAATTAGTAGTATAACGCGTTAGCAGTTCGACGAGCAGGAATGTATAACCGAGCGAAGAATACGAGGTCGTCGACACACCGACTTGCCCGTTACAATGTAAATATCGTACGCAGCACGTAAACGTGAGACTCGGTGTACTCTTATTATATTACTAGTGGCCAAACGATCTTATCACACGTCGTATCGTGTCTGTAAAAATTTTCACGTCACCGGTGTCTGCAGCTACCCAAAACAATTCCCCACACAGCTGACATGCAAATTCAATTTTTAATATTCGGTATGAGTGTTATGAATATTTCTCGTCTGCGTATCATTGATAGTTAAATATCTTGAACTTTGAACTAAACTTCTACTCAATACTTTTTTTTATACATTGTACTTAGCATTATATTAAAATAACAAGTGTGCATATGATAACATTTAAGTATAGAGAATCTAACAGAATAATCTTACTGATCTTATTATTAAATGTATTATAATAATTGTTTCAATTTCTGTTTATACTAGAATTTCTACTGCCTTCTTTTCTATAGTTTTATATGGAATTTTAAGACAGTGAATAAAAATTGTAACGTGAACAGAAATCGGGACATCGACTATATCATTTTCAGTATTCACTAGTATGAAAAACAGCATAACGATTGGGTAAGATACTGTCCTAATGATATTTTAATAGTACTATCATATACGTAGACAGAAATTGTAATATTAAATAAATGAAGATCCCACAGATGTAATAACAGAAATTAGTGGAGAAGATTCAAAGCTCGTCTAACTATAGTCGATTTTAATTACGCTCTGCTTGTTGCTAATTACGTTTCCGTACGTGTTTCCCCGAACGAATTGCATAAACGTACTTACATACATACTTTTCATTTAATAACTATTTTCATTATGTGATCGGTTCCTTGCTGTATAAATCAATGAAAAACAGAATCTCCTAACGTGTTCGCCGATACTTTTTCGTCCGAACTCGTGAGAACGGAGGAAAGGAAAGTAACGAAACGATGAATCACACGGACGTCTATTTACTGGGTCGCAGAACTTGCTCGCAAGAACTAATGTACGTGCGAGACGTCTCTCTGAAGGAAGCGACGAGAGTACCTAGTACACCCGTTCCCGTGTAAAAAAAGGAGAAAGTCGCGCGATTATCGGTGTCCATTGGCATAACGCGTAAAGTCGCATTTCGCAAATGAGATTTCGCAGTACCCCCGGCGCGTTTTCTCTGGGAAACGGTGTCGCGGCGTTGTCCTACGACGGGGAACAATGCCCGGGGCCCGAACCCACGCTGACGACTGTGGGACGCACTCTCATAGAAACCCGTCGTCTACTCGGGGCTAACCGCGCGCACAATGGCACGTGCAGAGTCGCGGGGAAACGACAGGTCTCGGGAACCCGGGGCCCTCGTGGGCCGCAAACGTGCTTTTCATTCAGGGACTTATCGAGATTCGGCCGGCCGATTGTCCGCTCTTCCTGCTGGATGATGTATGACGCTCGTTTATGCGCTAGACTCCGGGCTCGTCCGAACGATACACGCTTCTAAGTGCTCGTTTGTACCCGGTTACAGTTTGATTATCGTTAACCCTTTCACGGCGCGACAATGCAGAAATACGAGATACGTCAAACGTACTTTTCTGCCGCGCGTCGCTTTGTACCTCTCGTTTGATTTTACGAAATATACAGGGTGTGGCAGGACGGATGGTACAACAGAGCAGGCGATGATACTATATGTAAAAATAAATCAAGAAAAGAATAATATTTTTTCATTTAACACTTTTCCTATTGATACTTTATGCACTTTTGTTCTTCAATTCAATGTTATAAATGCATAAAATCTGCAGTCTTGTTATAATATACTATGAAAGTTGCAAGATTAGGGTACGTGGAAAGAAACAGGCGCCAAAGGGTAAAAAATTGTTGGCAGGATATTAGAGTTTGAACGAATTCCTGGCGGTCGCGGTCGGATTTTCTTGCCGGTTCTCGGAGAAACCCAATCGCCAGGGATCTAATGCTTCCCGATCGAAAAGGGAGAGGAGCATCGCAGGGCTTTCTTCTTTTTGGTCAAGTTGTATCGATTTCCGCGTCGCGGAAACCACAGAATCCCCGAACAGGACTAGCCGGCTTTCGTCCCGAAACTCTGAAACCCGAGACGGCGAACACTGTGTCGTCTCCTTTTGTAGATAGATGCGTGCCAACCACCGCAACCGTTTCCGTTCATATTTAACAATAATATTCTGGCATAAAATTATACATTCATTGTTCAATTTCATTAAAATTGCCATTGCAACTAATGTTAGTTAGTGCCTAGTTATAAGTCAATATAATTGATGTAAGCGTAAGAAGTCTTGTATTTATAGCTGTTTATTAAGCCTTATGTTGGTTAATATAGCGAGGCAACAATTACCTCTAATCCCATTTCCAAACGACATATTCGCTACTTACGAATATCACTGTCGAACCTAATTTCTCATCAATTATTCGAAACGGTATGTCGCACCAATAAATTAAATACTGTTCTTTATAATAAATTAAATGCCGTTTCAATTAGTGCGTTACCGTGGGACGATCGCATTGTTCATTCATAACGTCAGGAATGTAGCAGTCGATTTTCATGGATACTTCCACCATAAACGCTAAACGACATTCGCGGTTTTATTATTTCTGCCCCGATATTGAAAGATAATAAAGCGCCGCGTGGGATTAGCATCTGGCTTAGAGAAAGCGTCGTCTCCCTTTCTCTCAATTTCCTCTAC
This sequence comes from Ceratina calcarata, assembly GCF_001652005.2. Lineage (NCBI taxonomy): Eukaryota > Metazoa > Arthropoda > Insecta > Hymenoptera > Apidae > Ceratina > Ceratina calcarata. The sequence goes on from NW_017157935.1 coordinate 371,996, forward strand.
CTTTTTGTTGTATGGAACTGTCGAGGTAGTAGGTAAGTTACGAGACCCGGTGATTGGAGTTCAATTTGGAGCCTTGGGAGCCGAATCAGCGTCGCTTCATCGAGAATTCCATGAATAGGAGAGTTTCTCTGGAGTTTCCTAACTTAGTCCAGGGACCAACCAGGATTCCGTTTTGTTACAATCGAGATTTGTTGAATGATTAAAACTCTGTAGGAATACGTATAGCTCACTGTCGGTAAGAAAATGTGTAGTTATATTTCGCATATCTGTTCTTTAGTAGACGTAAAATGACAACGATAAGTAATTGCCTGGAAGGTTTCATATTTCTGATTGAAATATTATAAGATCTTTACTAGTACCGACGTTATGATCGAAGGCGTTGCCTTTCCCATTATGGTTCTCGCACGCTCGACTCCGCATTGTATGCTAACTACGCGACCCGTGATCCGTGCACTCGATTTTTTGGCCATTCAAATTAATGCCCCGGGGAACGATTTAAATAATTGGAAGGTGCAAACTCGGACGTCGAGCATCGTTCCACGATGATTCCATGGAATTCGAATCTACGATTGGTCAGGTCGAAATACGAACGCGATCGTTGCGAGCGATACGCGACTTAGGATCGGCGGGACGATTACCCGTGATTTGCAACGGTAACGGCGTAACACGCTACGAGCAGTGACCACCAGTAGTCGCAATTAAAAGATCCCGATCCCGCGAGGGGACGCCCGTTATCGCCGGGGCGAGAGTTTTACGAGCGATCGATCGGGAATTTATCGCGACCGATTGACGCTCGTTTAATTATCGAGACACACCGGTTCGATGCTGCTCGTTCCTGTCCCTCCCTCCGGCGGCCGGAAATTAAAATTAATCGCGAGAACGCGCAGCTGTGTTCCGCCACGCCACTTAATGAAATCGAGCTAGATAACGGACTCGGTGCAGATAGATCGACCGTTAAGGCGATATTTTCCCCGTGCCTGATCGTTGCACCGTCCGCTTCCCTTCCGACCGGGTTTATAGCCGGTGCTTTCGACCTTTCTTTCCATGCCACAATTCACAGAATGCCACTGGTTTGACAAGTAATTAATTAAGCGAAATATCATTTCTAATACACCCGCTTTCAATAAACTTGTAACATTTACATTAATCTACTTCATTCGTACGTATATTGTTCTTTATGTACAAAAAGATTTGATTCGTTTTAAACGCAGAATTCTTATAATTGTTCTTGACAGAAGAAATTTATAGAAAATCGAATGTGCAAACATTATAAAGAGCTCATGTCATATATAAAGTATATAAAATATAGAAAGCATGCGTAATATTTGAATTATGTAAGAAATTATTTAAGATACTATAAACGTTTGAATGTATATAAAAATCTAGTCTAAAACTGACTTATGCAAGATACAAGAAATGTAAAACACAGGAACGGCGTTCAAATAATTTGCAGCGCCGCAGAAAACCGACACAGGCTCGCTGAAAAGGTACCTGCTGGTACGTGCACGGGGCAATTGCGCAATCCGTCCGTCCACGTGGACATCGAGTTTTTGTGCACAAGTTTTTCGGTTCCGACGTAACGCGTGGACTTTCACCGCGTACCTCAAGCTCCGACTCTAACTGGTAATGGTTTCCCTATTATACCCGGTCCGAATGCTTTCTTCGAGCCGATTACGTGTACCGAATAATACGAGCCGACTTTTTTAGTAGCCTCGGTTTCTTAGCCGCTGCTTGCGCTATATCTCACGGTTCGACTGAATTCTAACGACTGATAAGCAGGCCCATTTGTCGTCGTGAGGATTTACCGAGTGGAGGATGTCCAGTGTAACAAATTACGTACGAGGTAAACGAATGTGGAAAATTTCGTTGACTACATTTTCATACAGCGTAGCAGATTTAGAGATCGTCACATTAATAATTCATGTTCAATTTCGTCACCCATTTATAGCAACTTCTTGACTTTAAAAATTTTCTATATCGTTGGCAATTATTCTAGTACTGAATAACATGATTAAAAAATTAACATTAATTTCTTTAGTCATACGGTGTTATACATTTCCCGAGGACCTTTACCCCAATCATTCGTATCTAGGAACAGATGGTCCCTAAAATAAGCTTAACAGCCAAGAGTAATGACAAAGTTATATCCTCATTTATCTAGCAGTTCACTCAATCTTTCCAGCAATACAGAATTGCTTGACAATAACTTCGAGCCAAATCGTAGGCGTAAATTTGTTTTTAAAGCTACAGCCTCCGCTGCGCGGACAATTCAATTGCAGGGTATATCGTTTCGCGACGTCCACGTGCATCTAATAACAGAGGCAACGGGAGGAGGTGGTCCCGACTTATCGATTAATCGTCGGGAGGCCCATTGTAATTTCGCCATTAGCTCTCCTCCGACGGGGCACTAGAGGCGCGTACTATCTACAAGCACGCGTTGCGAAACGACCGCGATATTATCTTACGGCGACGATTACGCGCGAATACGCGCGTACTTTCTAATTGCGAGAGCGAGAGCGTCCCGCGGATCCAAGTGTCGCCGAAGCAATGTACGTGATAAGTGAAAATCTCCCAGTTGATCTTACGATTTCCACAGCGTCAACCCGATAACAAACTCTGATACATAAGTACTATGTGACTCTAGCTGTATAATCAATAAAAGAATGTCACATTCTCGTACAGTGACGTTTGTCCAGCAATAATAGAATTAAGTACAATCGACATGATTGTTTCCCATGCAATTTTACGTAAGAAATCTGTGATAAATTGGCCGTAGTGTATAATAGATTTGAAGTACCGTAATGGGCTTGAAACGAGGAGCACAAAGGGTATTCGTATAATGATTCCGAGGAATCGGCGAGCACGTCGTTAAAAATCATCCCGATTGATTTCCCTCGAGCGATCGAACCTCGAGAAAGTGACTCGGATCTGGTAATAATTACTATTATTACACGACTTTGTCGAAAGCCATCGAGTTCTGCTCCTTATCGATAATTGCACGTTCAGAATGTAAATGACCGAATTTATCGTCTCGACATTGTTATTTTATTATCCGTTTCGCGTATCGGATGCAATCATCGAGACCAGAGATTGTTAGAAGATGGCCAGGGACGAGGCGATACGGATCTCTTTCTCGAATGTCCACCGCGATTTTCAACGGATTTCACCCGATAGGAAGTAACGACGAGAAAATAGGTAGCTGGTAGCAAGCTACCATTAGCAATCGTCCCTTGGTATCCACGATCGAATAACAGTGGTTCCATCGATCGCGATTTGTCCACTTAATCGAGTTTACGAGCGCCGATCGCCGGAATAATAACTCGACTCGTATCGCGGCAACAAGAATTTCGCCTACGAGAACAGATAGGATTATAGTAATCGCATTTCCACAGAGAAGGTTGCAGGTTCCGCGTGTCTGCAAAAATGGAAGCTGTCGCTGGATAATAATCAGTTGGACAATATTCTTTGTGCGAAAGAAGAATGGCGAGAAAGTGGAGGAAACGAGGACCGAGGAAACTCGGTAGGTGGCAAAGCGTGTGCAAAGAAACGGTAAGAGAAAAAGGGAAGGCGTGACAACGGACTGTGTTTAGCATAATAATATTTACTACTAGAAGAGACTTGAATATTCTATGCGCCGCCGGCCTCGCCCAGGCCTTGCACAACCGCGCACCGGTACCGTGTATAATCGTCTACCGAAGATGGGACACGCTTCGTTCTCTTCATTGGAAAGAAAGCTCGCTGATAGAGTTTTAATTGATAGCCGCCATTCAGACGTCAATCATTCTATCATCGCGGCGAGACGAGTTATACATGTCAGTTTTCATAAATTCTGTTTAACACCGGGATAGAAGAAAACATTATTCTGACTTGGTTCAATGCGATTTTTCTAAACCAGATACATCGATGTCAGACATTTCGTAATGCATTTTTCACCACCGACGGAGTGAGGAAACAATATTCATACAAAATCTACATAATAGTGCCATAATTTATCATTACGATCTCTGACAACCACGCGAAAAGCCGCACAATGTTGTTTCGATCAACAGACGATTTAAAAATCGCGAGACAAAAGCCAATTTACTTTACACGCGGCCTCGGATTCGGCCGTTAACGCGCGTACCATTAGAGGCCGATGAAACTGGTGACGCAACGCGGCAGATGAAAACGAGTCGGCGCGATTCGCACGACATTTGGCAGGAAAGTCAGGAAGAGGATTCCGCGCGACTGTTGCCGATTGCGTAACGGTGAAAATATGGGGAGGCCGTGTCACGACCCGAGGAGAAACAGTACCATCGCACACAGGTGCTCCTCTCGTATCGTCGCCGCGGATGAATCATCGATGAAACTTAATCGACACGCGCGATCTCCCCTGTCTAATGAGAATTCGTGGGGAAATTGCGCAATTCCCTTGTCAATGATGAGAATCGGGCTATGCGCTGCGCTACATCAAGAATGGTTGCACGCCTAAACGAATAGTCACCGACAATTTTTATTACGTATTGTATTGAATGAACAGCTATTTAGAATTAAATAATGAGAGAAAGGTGACCAAACATTCTGATGAGGTGAACGTCCCAGTTTCTACACACTGGTTTACTTTTCTCTAATTTCATGTTACTCTTAAGGAATCGTATCCTTTCTTATTCTTCTTATAGAATACGAAATTCTTATAAAAAAAAATAAGCTAGTGAGTAGAAATTGGGACATTCACCTTAGCAACAGCATAGAACAAAGGCGAATAAGAGGTATCAGAATTAGAACAAGAATCCCTGCCTTATAACGCGGATAAAAGGAAGAGTACTAGTCTCGAAAGGATCGGTGCTCCTTGCAATAGCAGAAAACAATGCTCGGACAACTTCGACGCGAAGAAGAGAACGATGGAGGCCAGGCATTCCCAGAGGGGCAGCAAGAAAACAGAGTTCTACACTGCTAAGCCTTTCCAGGAGACGAAACGGACTTCCTGCTATGCCCGGACAGTTTCGCCAGAAAGGCGATCACCCTCGTGGCTCTTCCGACGCGAGGTGGAAATCGCTTTCCACCTCGCGGTGGAAGATGCCGTCGCGAGACTTTTTGCCGTTCGGGATGAGTTCCGTCTTCGCGATCGAACCAACCTTCTTCTTTCCCAGAACCACCGAGCGGAGAGGAACAAGGAACAGGACTAGTAAAGAAACACAGAAGAAGAGTGTACAACGCGTTTCATAACTATGAGATGAATTTTCCAATTCTTTCAGCAGAAATTATTAAACGGATTCTACAAATTTAGTTATTGAATTATTTATTATAGCGTTTATTTAATATACACGAAATGTAGTAAATTGGGAAATCATGTAATTGCTTGATATAAAAATTGCTACTCTTAAACGTATTTAAGTAATATAAGTTCGTTGATAAAACGGTGCACCGTAAGATGGTCGAAAACAGACTTTTGATGGGTTTTGTAGTTATGAAACATAGTGTAGGTTGGGGTCGATGGATAAGTAGCGCGAGGCAGAAGGCTTCAGGCAAGAAACTAGCAGCAATAATAATTTACAGTACGCTCTTTCCCGCGTGCTCTAACTCCTTCCCTCTTTGCCGTTTCTTTCTCGCTTCCTTCCCTTTGCTCTCCCTGTAGTGTTCAACGGGTTCCACACGGTGGTTGCGTGCAATCGCAATCCCATATTAGGAGGCCTGTTGCCTCGCTCTCTACCGAGATGAGCCAGCTATTGAGACGTAGTTTCATCCCCGCTGCCCGCTGTTACCCGGGAATCGGGATTGTTGAAAAAGGGAAATCGTGTAGGCGAAACCTAATGGTGCTCTGTTAGCAAAACGATGAAGCCAATGAAACGAAGAGTGATTCCAGTTATTGAAAGATTTTAAGTGAACAAGAATTGGATCACAGTCTATTTGTTTTCTACTTATAAATAAATATTATGTACATTGATGAACCGTCCCTGTGTCAATAATTTTGGGACTCGCTGTGAGATGGAACGATAAGAGAAACAGGTAATAAATAATCAACTCGTGTTGTACGAGTCCGACCGCGATGCAACCGATCTTCCGAGTGTCTTACTTTCCCTACAAATTGACAATGCTCGCGATTCCTCGACACGACGTTTCGACATCGCGAACAAGATCGCGTAAACTGTTTCTATAAATTACCGAGGCAAAACATGGACTTGAACCGACGCGACGCGCAGGTTGCAAGGCCGCGGTAATAAATCGCGGTCGGCATTCCATCGTGTTTATGGTTGCTGACGAATTTTCCAACCCAGCGAGCCCTATCGATCTCGTTTCAACGACCATCCTCTTCTCTTGCTTCACAACGAGACGCTACTTTGTTGCGTTCAACCGGAGACCTGCCTTCGCTCGACAGATTCGAAAACGAAAACCACGTCGTTTCACAACAGAAAAACGAGTATTATTCAATTTGAAATTAACATTTGAGTGGACATGATTAGTAAACTGTTCTCTTTTATATAAATTACAAGTCATTTATTCTTGAAAAA
>NW_017157935.1:379279-468415 GCF_001652005.2 Ceratina calcarata
TTTTCTAATGTTAAAATTTGAATGATCCATCACTGTTTTAAACCTGTTGTAAAGCCGGATTCCGGAAATATAAATAACATTTATCCAGCATTAAAAATGATGAACGTATCTAGTATTCCTGAAGAATGAAGATAATAAAAAACACAGCTCGGAACGTGTACTCAAACCGACATTAAACTCACGGACGACCATCGCTCATTGGTACCACCCTGTGTCGGCGAACAGAGAACACGTGTTCCAGATGCCACCAGGCGCTTGATACTCGGTGGCCATCCGGCATAACAAATCTATCAAAAATCGAAGAAAACCAAAAACCGGTAGCGGGGATCGAATTAACGAGAGCCACGGGAAATTGATGGACGCTCGCTGAAGCCTCGCGTTTAAAATCGCATCTAAACATAATCAAAAGTATATTACACGCGATCACCTGTTCTCTCGCCGCTCGGTAGTGGAAACGAGTCAGCGGTGATCAATCGAAGAACCGACACGCGAGGAGGGAGGCTGAAACGCCGCGGTTGGTATCACCGGTGCTCGACGAAATATTAAATGGTGGACAGTAAAATATCGCGAACCACGGAACGCACCAATTAGGCCACATTCACTGAAACAGCATTTAGTATTCCTGATATCATAAAAATTGTTACAAATGCAAAACTGCGTCCGCTGTTGGAAAAAAAAAAATGATGGACGAAGAAGTATCACTCGCATTACGTTAATTTACATTGAATTAAAAAAGTCTTGTCCAAAGATGGATATCCGCGTACATTAGATCCATAGACAAAAAATTAGCTCTCCACCGGTCTTCTAATTACGATGTGTAATATGTAATTAACACGTCTAACGACGTCTCTATCGGCACTGGCCGAAGGTAGGACCAAAAAGGATGCTCTAATCGTAATTAGCTGGCAAGCGTCTAATCTATATTCAAATCAACCTCGTTCCAGAATGACTGATGTCTACATCATCTTACCCTCGCTTCGAGGAAACATTAACACCTCGTTTTAACCCATTAAGTATTATCTGGCATCTTTATCAAGTTCCACAAAGCGGATCTGCGATTCGAATACATCAGAAACTCGAGATTCTTTTATTATTAACGAACGAGATCCGTGTTTCCTTAACTTCTTTTCCTGGGCGTTTACTTTGTGGCTGGTTTCTTTGGCATACCGTCGACACGTCGCTGTAAAATGGTGCTTAAAGGATTCGATTATACTGAGATTTCGAGATCCTAAGGGGCAGTAAATACCGGATAGCTGTTCCCCTTTCGTTCGAGCCACGCCGCGTTCAAGCGTCGTTAAAATCCGATTAAAGTATCGTTGTCAACACGCGAATCGCACGGTCCAACAGTTTAATGAACGATTTCTTCTAACCGGTTAATTAATCTTGGAATTCGTGTAAACAGACCGAATAACTTAGACTATTCCCCGGAATGCTACACCTAGGATGATGTTAATTACATAAATTAAGTAAGCCGCAGAATTTATTGATGCGATAAAATTCGCATTATACTTAAACCGGACGAGTAACACCTAAACGTAACGCTTTAAATTAGCCGGAATCTAGATTCAGAGGCCCGTAAACGACCGTCGGGCTCATAGGAACATTACACCATTTCCTTCTATCCCTTAAATTGATCCGAAGTTCAAATCTCCGTGAGCGTGTATTGTAAGTACCGAGTGTCCGAGATGAGCGTAGGTCTGCAATGACCCGGATCGATTTCATGGATCTCGCCGAGACGGAACAACCGTGCGTTCATTTCGACGACCACCCACAATCGGAAATGGCCTGCGAAGCAATCAGTTGGAAAGCACCAGTATACGACCAGTTAGCAAAGACAAAGTTCTGTAGCATAATGTTTAATACACGTGTCGTAAATGTTGAAGTCTAATCACTTCTGTTTTAACAGATGAAAAAAGTTCGAGAATGTACAAGTTTTTTATCCATATACAACATGCACTCTGATTTTTTTTTATGAAATGTTGTATAAACACGAAATATCAGAAACAGTGTGGATATTTGAATGTTTGTAATAATTTGTAATAATTTTTTTATTGAAGATACATTTTTAAATTAATATCATGAATATGCTATTTCTCATAAAAATGATCTACTGATTACCAAAGCGATTTGCACCGAGGACGATTAATTTTTGCAGCGTAGTCGTATCAGGGCAGAAGTATCATTCTTCATAACCGCGGCTGGCCATTAGGTCGATTCTCGATATTAAATTCGCTTCGATATCGAGTACGGGCCGTGGAATCGGGCTCGCGTGGTCGCCGCGCGTAATTCCCCTACGCAACGCCCCAGCAATTTGTTAGTCGACGCTATCCCGGGGTTCCTCGAGTCTGCTTACCTTTAAGTTATTTAGTGGAGAGGTTAATTCGAAGACGATGCATTTACAGCAGACTATAATGTTGCTCAGTTTAAGACGATTCAGAAATACCGTTTAATCAGTCTGTTACATTTTCTCAGTTCAAATAAGTTGCAGGTTGGCAAATGCAACGAATGATAACACAGATGAGAATCTTTACAGACTGATACCATCAATTACACTATAATAGGCAATTTAATGGTACCAAATGTGTCCATTCGATCGGAAAGGGTTAGCGTAAATCTAGCCTAGATCTGAATCGAGATCCAGCGAGCCGGCCACGCCTATCGGACATCTGAAGACCGGCACCCATTGCAAAGGCAATCTCTTCGGCGTACTTCTACCCTGATGCTAATTCATATCGATCTTCGCTTTCATCCAGTAATAATAACTCGCGGTATCGAAGGGTGGGGCAGAACGACTCCGGTGGTTTCTTGCGGGTATAGCGCGCGAGGCTACGCAGCCCGAGGGCGCGTTTCCAACTATATGCACCCGATTACCAGGAACAAGACAACCGTTTCTTGTTTCCACCGCAACCCAACGAGCGTGTTCCGCTCTGACGGATGATGACGACGAACCATCTCAGCAGGTATCCGCCTCGATATTCCTCGTCGAAACAAGAGGAAAGAACATCGGGAACGTTCTACAGGGATCCATTGACAATGACTTCAAAGAAAAGAATCCAGCCTTTCTAGGAGGAGAAACACTTTTGACATTCGTTCGATGGATTCTAATCATTCATTTGCTGCGAGGAAACGAACTCCTTTCGACTCGAATACGCAAAGGATTTGTGCGTTTCAGATCGAGATCGAGCTGGCTCGTGTAATTTAATTTTCTAATTCGAGTTTAGATAAATGGGGTTCGAGTGGAAGTTAACTCGGGTTTAATTTAATCTAGACGGCCGATACAGCCCGGAGTTAATAGAGCTCGGGATATTACAAGATAGGTAGGTGTAACTTAAGTCCGCCACAGTTTAGCTTTAGTAGGACTAGATCTATTTGCTAGTTAAAGAGTATTTGTTTCCAAGGCTCACTTTCACTGCGCGTTCCATCTATCTTGCTCATCTATCTCGTCTATCAATCTGGAAAATTATAATGATTCCTCTGATGATGGGGTGCGCGGAGAAATTCGAGGTACATAATTCATTAAATCACCTACTGCGTACAGAGAGATTTAACGACCATGAACAAACAGAGTGCATTCGGCCACAAATCAACTTCACGCTTTGCAATCTCCTCTGGGCTCCTTCCTACTCGACATCTAAACTATACATATATGTATATACGGATTCATTGCTAAACCCATTTTTCGCTAACAACGTCCGAGAGAACAATGCAGATATATTTGCAAATTCAGTAACTGTATAAGTACGTCTTCCATCCCGTCTAAGCAGAATATTATAAAGTAAAATTTCATTTCTTCTCGCGTCATAAACCAGGAGCAGTATTCTCCTCCGAAGCGAGAAAGATCGAATATTCAAAGTCCCGTTGTCATTACAACGAGTTTCGAGTCGTTAAACGCGTTTCTCGTTACTAGCGTTAATCGTTGTTAACACCAGAAGTCTGTCCCGACTTGCAGTGGTGCGACAAATCGATAATCTAGACGGAAAAAATAAGAAACACAAATGAATATATATTTCATTCCGTCTCCACGACTGTGAGAAAATCTTTAACGTGGTAACTCCAGCTAGGAAACCTGGTCTTCCGCTTGACAATCGGCGAGACAAGGAGCTGCTTGTTATTATAAATTCGCTCGGTTCGTTGTCGGCGGAAAAATTCGAATTCCGATTCCGATTCCGGCACGCGGCTGCCAGGATAAATGGTAATGGGCCTCGCTCGGCTGACTGCTGGCTACGTCGCGTCGGATAATAGTCTCCTTGATTCCTTCCCGAGCTCGCCGCTCGTCCCGTGTTTCCGCGTGGAAACGGAACGACGTGAGATTCTATCCCGACTCTTATCGTCCTCCTAGTTTTGAAATTATTTTCTTATCTCTCAATATAATCAGTTAATAGGACTAATATGTCTTGACGATATTCGGAAATAATTCCTCGGCCTTCAAGAAATTCTTTTATCCGTAAAAATAGATGACCGTTGACTGAAAAATGTGAAATATTTCCATGTTCACTGTATAGTTCCGGAAGCGTAAAATCGAATGGCGAAGGAGCTAAGCAAACGTTGGAACAAAGGTTCGTCGGGGCCCTTCGAGTCGGTTTACGTTCGGATATTTGCCTTAAACGGCAACCGGAAGACACGCGCTGCCGGGTGTATTTTTCTGTCCGCGTGTCGGTACGGCTCGACAAGGTACCGAGGAGGAATCGAAGGTGGAGAGGAGCTGGTGGAACGGTGCGTGAGCATTGTCTCGTCGAGACCGTAAATACTTCAACAACACCGTCCCGGCGCTCGTCCTCGCGCTTCGTCCTCGTCGTCGTCGAGGGCCTGCGAACGCGCTTCCCGCGGAAACTCGAGGGCCTCGAAGAATTCTGACCACCCAGGATCCGACGACGATACCGACGACGACGAGGAGGAGCGGCCCCGGCACGATAAAATATCGATTTCCACGGCCACCGAGCAACCGCACCGTCGGCTTCCTCGTTAATGTACGATTTACAAGAGAGCCTCTCTCCGAACGATCGCTCCGAGCAAACGCACGATTTACGCCAGCCGAAGGGTAATTAACACTGGGAGGAGGGAGAATGAGCTGTGTAATGGTGGGTAAGCTGCGCCGCGGAGAAATGGGCTTCGCGATTAGGGAATTTTAACGACGACGTGTCGACGTGCGTGAAATAGATTCAAAATGAACATTTTTTACAACGCAGATAACGGTTTCACATTTCATCTAGGACAGAGATGGCTAACAGGTCGATCGCCAAGCAATTGTTGGTCGATTATAGCCGACGGGAAACGATCTCGTAATACATAAACGCACCTTAGTCACAACTCGTAGACACAAACGACCGTAGTTCCTTTAGTGTCATAGTTAACGTTGAGCTAGAGGAAGATTTTCGAAAATTAATCGAAGATACATTTTCATTGGACAGCGAATTTTATGCATTTATGGAATAAATGTAACGGCAGCCATGTTTAAAAATATACAAAATATTAAAAAATGAGTGCGTATTACAATATTCAAGATGTCTAAGATGTCCATAAAGTTCCCTTTAATTATTATTTGAAAAGCGGAGTTCGATAAATCGCGGCTGAGGAAACGAACGGGAGCACGGGGTCAGAAAGCGCGGGCATACGTATCTGCCGGGCCTTGTGCAGAATTGTGGCGACCTTCTCGTCGGTCGAGGATGCTATATGACTCTCTTAATGAAGCCGGACAGATAGCCGGAGCGGGGTCGCGCCGATGAAGCATGGCGCACCGCGATTGTACGAGACACCGCTCTTTCATGATCAGGAACACACCGCGGCTATTCGATATAAACGCGAGTAGAGCATACCGTGTCGCGAAAGGGGACGAGAACTTTTTGCCCCCCGCGCCTTACGGCTGAGAAAACGCGAACTCGCGGCGAGTCATAAATCTGTTGATTTTTTAATCACCCGTGACACGCCGCACGACAAATTCTAGTAAATATCCAAGAGGGGATTGCACTGAATCAACCGAAGAGGAACTGCATTTTTCTTCGAACTCGGAACGTATATTTGTAATTTATATTAAAAGGACGCGAATCGTTATTATTTACCCTGTTCCGTTTGCGACGTTTCCCACAGATTCGTTTGAAAAAGCTTACAACCCCGCGTACCGTTACCTTCCTCGTACAATTAATCACGAGGGCCACCATCGAGTGGAAACATTAAGATGTACGACCCTCCGCGAGCATCAATCTCTTTGAAGGATTAAACGCCGAGACAAAAGAAGTTACACTCTAACCTTCCAGAACTTGAGTTTCATTCTTCTTCGTTCACCTTCCTTGTTGCAGTTGCAACACGGAACCTTCAGGGGTCAACGACGAATTATCATTCCTAGCCATAGTAATTCGGGAAACGAGTTGAGAAACTCGAATAATATCAACTTAAAAAGTCTGACTTAAATAGAATTGATATAAATGCATTAAAATTTCCTTTTTAAGATGAGGCCATTCATATAAAAGATATCAAACGAATTTTGTTGTTTGTTGTTCATAATTTCATCTCACGTACATATTCCGAATTTACGAGTTTTCTGTATAGAATAAATGCTATGACGATGAAGAGTAATAAGCTTGTTTATCTCACATTACCCAGACCTTCGTCAGAAAAACAAATTTTGATTATTCTAGGCTATTCAAGTGAAGAGCATCGGGCATTATCTGCATATTCAATGTTTTTATAAATACATAAAATTTACAGTCTAGTAATAACGAAGCTAAATACATGTTAATGGCTTAGAAAACTCGGGATCAGGCTCTTCAGCTTCTAACCGAGCTTTCAATTAACGCCGCGCGTTCCCAACGAACTTATCTGGCCGTGGCCGTGTTTGCTCTATCGCGACGATTAAAACCGGCAATGGTAATCTAATTCGAAGCCGAGATCCAGGCCAGGCCGACCTGCCGCTAGAGGTACCCCGATCAACACCGGACAACAACACGGGCCTCTAATCTAATTAGATGCAATTAGAGGTAGCGAGCAACGCCACTGGCCGCTGATTGGCTGTGCTTACGTCTAATTCGACCGAACCGGTAACGACCTCGTGTGCACCGGCTACCTGTCGCCTGTCCCGATAGTTTTCGAGGGCAACATCGTTGATCGGCATAACCCGTTACCTTCTGGGACAATGGTACCGGGAGTTAACGAAGCCGATTCAAAGAATTCGTTCTCGTTCCCGAGACACTTTTGCCCTTTGACTGAGGCGTCTCAGGGAGAACCGATAAGTTAATGTCTAGTCGTTTCGAGAAAACGGTAAATTCACCGAGCATGCAATTTTCTACTAGGAAACAGAAAGACATTTTGCGTACAGTAAATATCCCAATTTCTGTTCACGTCGCAATTTTTATTCACTGACTTATTTTACATATTAAAATGAAATACATAAAATTTACAGTCTAGTAATAACGAAGCTAAATACATGTTAATGGCTTAGAAAACTCGGGATCAGGCTCTTCAGCTTCTAACCGAGCTTTCAATTAACGCCGCGCGTTCCCAACGAACTTATCTGGCCGTGGCCGTGTTTGCTCTATCGCGACGATTAAAACCGGCAATGGTAATCTAATTCGAAGCCGAGATCCAGGCCAGGCCGACCTGCCGCTAGAGGTACCCCGATCAACACCGGACAACAACACGGGCCTCTAATCTAATTAGATGCAATTAGAGGTAGCGAGCAACGCCACTGGCCGCTGATTGGCTGTGCTTACGTCTAATTCGACCGAACCGGTAACGACCTCGTGTGCACCGGCTACCTGTCGCCTGTCCCGATAGTTTTCGAGGGCAACATCGTTGATCGGCATAACCCGTTACCTTCTGGGACAATGGTACCGGGAGTTAACGAAGCCGATTCAAAGAATTCGTTCTCGTTCCCGAGACACTTTTGCCCTTTGACTGAGGCGTCTCAGGGAGAACCGATAAGTTAATGTCTAGTCGTTTCGAGAAAACGGTAAATTCACCGAGCATGCAATTTTCTACTAGGAAACAGAAAGACATTTTGCGTACAGTAAATATCCCAATTTCTGTTCACGTCGCAATTTTTATTCACTGACTTATTTTACATATTAAAATGACAGGACAATAAGCCAGTGAATAGAATTTATGATATGAACAAAAATTGAGGCATTTATCTTATTTGCTAGACTGTCTATCAATAATTTAGGAAGTTTGCATATTATGACCAAAGAATTTCTCGGCAATCATCTGGATTCCAGGTTCACTGAACCCGACCATAAAAGCATGTTTGATAAGAAGAAAGGGGTCGATGAACAATCATCAGGCAGATGATTGCTCATCTTGGCGCGCGTGAAAACAGGCTAAAAAGGGATCGCGTTTCCTTCGTTCGGGGTGACAGCGGAGTTTTTCATCGCACAAAACTAACGGGCCTCCGCCTCTTCCCCTGCCCTCGTTTCCCTTTGATGCGCGGGACTCAAAAGAACTCCCCGTGTTCCTCGCTCGCCGAGAGGCGGCCCGGCAAATTAGCAGCCCTTTTGTGCTGCCACTCGCCCGCTGCCAGCCGGCGAGCCCGGCTTAAATCGCGCTCCGCGCGCGGTTCAATCGAAATCCGTTCGTTTTGTTCTTCCGGGAAGATGCGAGAAGCCGAAAAGGGCCGCGAAAGGAACGAACACGACCGTCGGTTCAATCCGATATTTCTGTCAGAACGATTTGCCGTTGCGAGTTCTTGGAGTTATTGGAGCGGTTCATTTAGTTATTATCATTATTACTGCTGTTATTACTTCAAAAATTAAGGACTTCATGTATCAAAATCAATAAAAACGAACACTTCTTGAATCTTTCAAATCCTACATAATTAGAATTCTACTGACGCAGTCGAAAGTTCAATGCACTTTTATCTATACATCTCAACGAATTAATACTCCACCTAAATTAAATGAAACGAACCGTAAAACGCAATGTCGTAACGCAGATCTCCGAGTATCAGGTCGAACTACAGGATCTCGTATCCCCGATCTCTGCGACTCATCGATCACTCGCTAAACAGCGCGCAGAAGCGGACAGCGAGAAAGAGAAAAAAGTAAGGATCATCGCGCGAGATCCGGAGGATCGCTTTCATAAAAGAAAGGACTCGGGGCTCTAGATGGAATCAAAGGAGGACTCTAAAGCAGAGGTTTCCTTGCCGAGACAAGGAACAGAGATGCGCATTTCACGCAAGCTCGGACCTGAAATTATCCCGAGCAGTGCGCTGGCTCTGCTTTATCTAGGAGGATCTGCAGGACCGAGTCCAAGAGTGGCAAATTCGCACGAAACACAGGGCTCATCCTCGTCAATCCGGACAGCCGGTAAATTGAATTTTTTACGCGGCGTGGCCGATCCGATTGGCCGAATCATTCGTTCGGATGTAAGAGACCCGGGTGAAGATCAAGAAACATGATTGGGCGGGTTTGCCGCTCCCTCGATCTCCTATCGAGGGATAACGTTGCGTGCACGCCTCAAATGCTCTTCATTTTGTTTCACGTTTTTTAGCCAAATTTCGTAGTTCCGTAATTTACAACCTTCGGACTCTTATTGTTTCTATTTTTTGCGAGTCACAGGTGTTCACAAGTTTCAAAACATTTCAAAATTACTAATGCTCCAAAATACATTTATCCCTCAATTCATAAGATATTCTTGTATATTTAAATATTTCATTCCAAAAATATGTCGCTTAGGAAATGTAATGTCAAGTATGTAAGTGTTGATATTTAAGAAGAGATTAGAAATTGTGTTGAAGAAATTCTAGAACCCAAAATGGGTTCTGAGAATGTGTAATCCTAGGATTAAATTCTGATCCTACGAGATACACTGCGCATATTTATTCTTTTACTATCGGAAGCTAGACGATGTTTAACACCTGTAGCACATAAGGAATGAAATTCAGACAAACCACAACCTAAGTCAACTTAGTAAATCGTACGAGGCAGGGACAAACTATCGAAAAAAGGTAGGACCACAAATATAAGCGTCAGGGATTTATCCTGGCACAGATCTACGACTGTTTTGAACGTCCTCCGTCCTCACTCGTAACTCGTGCGCGTTTCGCTCGGTGTAAATCAGCCGATTCCGCGAATTTTCACGGATCCTCTCCTCTCGTAGATCGCTAACTCGGACCTTAGATCGAAAATTATGCGACAAGTGGAAGGGAGCAACGCGTGCACGCACCTCGGCTTAATCTGAGTTACGATGTTGCGTAAACCCGGCTCTCATTGAACAATTTTTTAAAACCGGCTCGCTCACGGTTACACGATTTAAATCATTGTAAAATTTATTATTCTTATCCTTTCGTTTTAAATTTTACATAAAGCCTAGACTTCATATATTTATACAAAATTTTAATATGAAAAAAACAAAAACAGCAAAGCGTATATCACGTTTAAGGTAATTGTTGCCTAAATCAAAGTGTTGAAAATTATTTCAGATTTTGTATCGAACATGTGTGCAAAACCCTGGATCGAATAAGCATCTTGTTTTCGAAATAATATTAATAAAAGTTCACAGATTTTACTATAATACTAATATAGTAAGATAACGATTTCCTTAAAGGGTTAAAGAAAATTCTTAGCAAATTTGAAATTGTTTTAATCTTATTTTGCACACAAATCCGTCTAATAACGAGACAGTTATAAATAAGAAGAAAAGCACCAAGGGAGAAGGGACTTAGAGCGTGTAAGTGGACGATCGGTTGCCTTTGGGCGGCCCGTTTTGCATCCTCGCGTGTTTTCGCATTCAAATGCTCGGGCCGGGTGCAATTTAAAACTCGTTTGGGCGCCACGCCGCGCCGGGTCCGGTCCAGCTCTCACCGTCGCGAACACTTTTCAGCGATTTCGTGCAGCATCTGGACCAGAGAAATAAACGAAGACGAAGACGAGGTGGACGGGTAGAGAAAAGAGCGGGACCACCGGGGCAAATAAAACCCGAGTGGGCCGGTTTTCAAAAGGAAGATGAACCAACCCCGGAGTCGCTCATTGTCCTAGGGAACGGTCCCTCTTTCACCGAGACGAAACCGACGATTCGTGAACTCGGCCGATTTGGTCAATGAAATAAAGAGAAGAAAGGCTTCACGATGCATTCTTCGTTTTTACGGTCGTGCAACTTTTTGTTTTATCTGTTGGCACGATGTTCTCACAGGACTATCATGTTTTGTTCGATGGTCCCGGCTCTAAAATATCGAAGGGGTTAAGGCTCCTCGCAGCATCGGCGATAAAAGCGGAGCCAGAACGCAATGAAAGAGAGAGGTGCACTACTAGAAGCTGAAACGATGGTCTCGCGTTCGAACAACGCGAGTGGAAGAAGTCCGCTCCACCGAAGGGTATAACGATCGAAGTCAACGATAGCCTCCACGTAAATATGTACGTCGCGGCCGGGCAGATACACCACCGCCTACCAGAGATACGTCTGTTTCGTAGCAAAGGTCGAGCCGGGAGATCGATTTGCATGTCACTGATAGGAATCCGGTCGAGTAACGACGTATACACTACGTACGGTTGATCCGGCGTGGCGCGCGGCACTGCGGCGGCGGTGCGGCTGCCACAGTGACGGAAGCGACGGACAGTTCGAGGCGAACGATCCGATATCTCTCTGCCCGCGTACATCCCGCAAACAGAGCGCGCAACAACTACAACAGACGAATGAGAAAGTCATCCATCGTAACACGATAATTATTATCATCGATGCTCGCGGCTGTACCGATTCTCTGCTCCAGTAGAATAATCGCAACCGTGTTCCGAACACCCATGATCAACTGTTGGATTGCGACTGACTTCGAGCCTTGCTTAGGACGGAAAATCGTAGGACTTCCTAATGAAAATTAAAGTACAAGTGGGGAAAATTAATTCCTTATGATATTCTTTAAATTTTATTAAGGAGTAAGTTCAAGCTTTATATTCATATTTAAAACTTTCTACTTTCAATAAGAAAGACAAGTAGTATCTGTGTCGCAGGGAATTTTTGGATGCCAATGGTCGTAATGGAAAATATACAAAACAATATGAACTTAAGGAACGAAGATGAGATAATTCAGAAAATATCCCATGACCAAGTTTATAGCACTTATAAAATGAAATTGCAACGACTCTAGCCTGCGAGTTCCTTGTTCCACGTTCGAGCACCCCGCTCCGAAAAAATAATCCTCTCCAACTGGTCTAACCCATAGGAGAAAGAAGAACCTGCTGATTCCGCGTGATTCTGCATTCCAGGAGAAGGTAACGGAAAACCAGCGTTCCAGGTATGATTCAATGATCCCGAAGGGGTCACGTACATTCGTTCATGCGCGACCGGTCATCTATATGGCAGCGAGTAACTGTCGCCGCTAGAACGGGCCTCGGTGAGCTATCATTACTGATAATTGCGGTTGGCTAACACCTCGTCCCACCCGGGATAGGTATACCCTTATCCACGAGTCGCGGCGCGTTTCTTGCTTCGTCTCCGCGCCGGATCGAGCCGCAAATGGACGGGAGCAATACGATAACAGGATGTCTGCGGCAAAAGGAGCAACAAAAACCACCGGACCAGAGGTCGACCAATCCAGTCCTCCCTCTGACCGTCTCACTGAAAATTCGACAAAAGCCTCCAGAAGAAAACTGAACGATGAATCATGCTAGACCGCTGTCATCTCTGAATTATGACACATAAAATTTGGCTTCTATTAGTTGATGAATCATGTTGGAAGATCGACGTGCATATTGCATTTAGAATCTGTTTCGCATATGAAAATTATTCTATAGATATTTGGGAATGATAAGATTAACTTAACGAAGACAGTGTAATATAGATAAGAGAAATTAAATAGTTAATATATTGTCTTTGACAACGTGGACAATCTCCGGAGTTGTAAGCTTGGTGGGCCAAGGTCCATTATTCCCAGAAAATCACATACCTTTCCCTCAGGAATTTTTGAAATGAGTTTCAGCCTCTCTTTCCACCGCCAGTCTTTCACTCCTGACGCCACAGGGGCGATAAGTTTCCCTCGTCTTCTTGGAAAATCTAATTCCCCATAAAAATTCTATCAGCTCACGTTGGACAAACGTCCACAAAAAAAAATTTCTCTTATGAACTCATTTCAACGTTAAATTCCTGTTCTAATTTTTTTAATGAAACCTATTTATCGTTTTTGTAAATGACTAAAGTCAAAAATTATGTGCTTGAATATTGAGAAAATATCCTCATTTAAAGATTTCGCTCCTAGATAAAAATATAAACTCGCCTGTCCCGAGATGATGATTTCGTTCAATCAACAAAGCAGCGATCAGATCCGATCCGATCCGATCGACTCAGATCGCGTTCCACTGAACCGTACAATCCAGCTTCCGTGTTCCGGTTAACTGTTCACCAGGAGGACCGTGAACGCTGTCGTAGCTGGAAGGACGAACACGGAAGGGAGTACAACAGACGGAGAAAGACGGAGAACCATGGTCGGTGTCCAGTAAACCATAGATCTCTTTGTTGGTCCGGTCTACTGTTTCGAGCCATCGTCGGACACCGGGTCTCGCGTGAGTCTGATTGCGGCTCGAACAGGTTCAACAGTTGGCTAATGGAGGCGCCCACGTTTCTACTCCACACCGGTACCAGCTTCTGTTATCTATGCCGGTTCGAATCGACTCGGCGTCCGCCGGGCACTGTTTCCGCTATGCCCGATAACAGGCTTCGTGGAAATGGGAAGATTAGGGGGCTGCTGGACCACCGGAATGAGGTATCGAACGGCTGCAGGATATTCTAACCGTTATCTCGATTACCCGTTCCCCCTCGCGTGTATTTAATCCTCGTCAGTCGACGCAGTGATAAAAAATTTCTAGTACAAACGAGATTGTTAACGAGACTTCCGATCGAAGTCACGAATAAAGAATTATTACTATGATTTGTTATTCATTGCGTTGTAACACATACTCAAACTAATCAGTAATTTTTCTTCATTTCCATTTAATAACTATTATTTCGATGCTGTGTCATTGTTATTCTTGAAGGGCTTGCACAACCTTAACACCAAACAGTTCTAATCATTAGATATCGGATCGATCTACGTTTGCATATCCTGCTTATCATTTCACTCCTCTTGTTTTGTTATCCAGTCGATCTTAATACCCGTGCACACATGCTCCGATTCGCAATCACTCCTCGTGCACTGCACATGCCTATACGTTCCTCATCAGTAATCCACGGTTCTTTTCTCATCTTTAATTTTCCAAATTTTCTAAGAATACGACGTCGAAGGTGCCTAACGGTTTCTTAAAAATCCAACGTTATGGCTGCATTCCTGCGCGATAAGAGACGCGTACGAAATACGATCGTCGCCTTATCTGCCCCGAAGTGGACACAGGCATTCGACGGCTTGTCCCTTCGGACGAGGGTATCAACAAATTAACGGTTTCGTGTTTACTAGTAATCAGTTCAGCCTATTTTCGAATTTTAAATCGAGACCAAGCAAAGTTCCATTTTTAATAAAGAAAACCGATGTACTAAATCGCATCAATGTACTCAAGATACTTGATCTCTTTGAAGAAATTCCTTTCGTGATATTCCAATTGTAATGCCGCAACAGTGTAACGAAGGGGCGCGGTCGACCTTAATGACGGAAATCAGCTGAGTAAAAATTCTATCTGTCTCCGAATCATTTTCATGGTGTCGTTAGCGTGGAGCCGGCGGGGTCGCGATACTAATAGGAAACGTGTCGTTGCTGGCCGGTGAGGTAACGTTGCAGAACGCCGACGATGTCGAGATGACGAGGTCGATAGCGACGTCGACAAACAATGCGAACGAGCCCTCTTCTTCTTCTTCTTCTTCTTCCTCTTCTTCTTCTTCGTCGTCTCCTCCTCGTAAGCATACGTCCTCCGCCTAAACGCGAGTTAATCAGCTGACCCCAATTAAACGATAGCCATCGGGCAGCCGAGGCGAGACGCAACGGTTGCGTCGTCGATAAATGTTAATGAACCGTGCGCGTAATAGCGTCAGGAATAATAACCGGGAGAAACGAACCGGCCATTACCGGACGCCTTTGTTCCACCTACGGAGTCTCCTCGATTATTCGCGTTAATATCGTAACGGTGCCCGAGGTCCAATTAGAGTACAGTTTAATCGCGAGTAACCGTAAACGGCAACCCCGTTCCTGGATAAATTCTTGCGAAAATTATAGTTAATCTTCTTCGCTAGAAACGTTATGTATGTCGTTTCAACGGATGCATAGATTCATATTATTCAGTTATTTTCTATACGAGTTAACAAAACAAAGAGAATACGATTATACGATGTATTATATTAATCGGATAGTCATTCATGCCAATTTTACTTCAACAAGAATCAAGGTTTTAGCCGGAATGGTAATTTTGAATTTAGAAATTGTGCTTAATTTAGATACGGCGAGAGTAGAGTCAAAGTTATGATAGGTCAAGGTACTAATGATATGAAAAGAGCTGTGAGAATTTATGTTGAACTTTCTCAATGACCTGTATGTGAGGTTTTATAATATATGGATATACTAAACCATGGAGTAATATTTATTATTATTATTATTATTATTATTATTATTATTATTATTATTATTATTATTCTATTCTATTATATTATTATTCACACTGTATTGATTTACAAGTTAGTTAATCTTCGTTTAAGGAAATCATTTTAATTTTGTTTCAACATTCCATCTGGGATCTGAAAAATGCACTGCGCTCCAAATCTCAGTAAAACCCTTGGTAAACGCGTAAACTGAGCGAGACCACGCGATCCGCTCGTAATTTATGCCGGTGTCAAGTGGCTAATTCATTTAATTAGGCGCGCGTAAATCAAGCAGAGCGCGAGCCGGTAATCGCGGCGAGTGATCGGCTCGGCTGCCTCGAGAGGCCATCCTCTCCGCGACGAAAGAAAGCGAACGAAGGTTCCGCGGTTTTATCACACGTATACCTACGCGCCTCGCCTCCTCGCCCGTAATTAATGGCAGATCCGCCCGATCCGATTCGTACCGATCGTCAGTCGGCAGAAATCCTCCGCGATAATTGAAAGAAACTATAGCGAAACGTGGCTAATCGTTTCCAATTCGAACGATTAATCGCGGCGCGCGCGGCGCGCTGGGTTCCTCTCCCTTTCCCGTAAGAGGATTTGCATAATTGGCCACCGGTGGCTATTTCGCATAGATACGCCGCGGTAGCGAGCCGAGGCTCCCCTGAGAAATGCCATTTCCAATTAACTATCGATTATTGGGGTCCGCGCCAACTCTATCGAACGATTATGCTTGCCTGTTCGTGGAACCTTGATAAATGCACGCGACGGGACGCTTCCGTTCCCCTATCCCTATCGATTTCTATTCTTTTTAGTTCGTTCCTCCTTTCTGGCTACCTATAGTGTCAATGTTTCTAACGAGCTCCGTGCGGAGAAAGATTAAACTATTAAAAATTTCAGTTCATATAATTCCCTCACTGATCTTCTTACTACATGAAATGAAAAATTTGGTAAAAAAAAAAATTGTTGAAGAATTGCAAGGATTTAAGATTTTATTGAAAAAGTGTGTAGAGGAGCAGTGGTGGCTGGATCGTTGCCGACCCGTTAGCCCAATTTCTCATTCCACGGCTCAAGGACGCCCAGAACGACTTTGGCGGACAAGACGGGGACGAGAAGAAGGAGAGACATCCGGTGTGGCTACGTACGCGGCTTATTATCTTTTCGCATTTTTCGACCGAGATTATTCTCGAAACGAATGGCCCTCTTAAGGCTCGCGACCGGATCATTAATCTGACTTCGAAGATGGCCGAGTTGTCGGGGCGCGAGCACAAATGGACCAGGCCAGTTCTTTAGAGCGACGCGCGTATCGCGGTACGCTCATCGAATGTCATTATTTTAATTTCGTTTTCGCGTGTCCGGCCGAGATAATAAACGCATCCGGTTAGAGTTTGATCCGTGAGAGGAAAGTGACAATTTTCTTATGGTAGGTCGTTATTGCCGATATTAATATAGCCGGACCTCAACGAGATAGTAAAAAGAGCGAATACTTAATGGACGAGAAACTCCGACCTGAAACCTTCGATCTTTTGTTTTAATTTAAATATTATAAGTGGAACCATAACTCTATAAGCCAAACATTTGAAGACATTTTCTCTTCCCTTGAGATTCGAGTTATCGAGGTTCTATTATAACATTCTATTCTAATATTCTAAATTAATCCATCTTTTTTTGTCAATGCTATGAGAAACATAAAATGACTTTAATTCAAAGAAATGACCACTACTCTCTCTCTCTCTGTTACCGTCAGCAGTTGCAGATACTCAAATGGAACCGAGAAAGTGTCGGTTTTACGGGCTCTAACCAACCATCAGTCCGGACTTAAATCAATTCTGACATTTTCTAACGTAACCACAGCCATCGACGTCAGAATAGAACAGGCCAAGCCGCGAGTACTTCGCAGCTTCTCCGCCGGCCCGGCCTCTAATCTCTGAACTCTAGACGACGACGTGACAGTCGATGGTATTGAAGGCGCTGACGATGCCCGCTAAGTACAATCGACTCCGACCCCTGGCCGTCTCTCTAGGCTCCTTCAGAGCCGCTTTGATTCACTGCCTGCCATAACGTTCCCGGGGCCTGACAATTCACGGTCCCTCGACCGGTGATAACCGCCGCATTGCTCTTCACGCCGCGATTAGATCGAGAAAACGTGAACGAAGAATCAATTATTGAGAAAACGAAACTAAAGGAGTTTTATAACGCGAAAAATATTCCAGGATCTTGCTCTTTATTCGAGCCCGTAATGCACGTTTCCATTCCGAGTGACATATAGTATCTCGATGTCCTTCGAACATCGGGGTATAAAGAACCAGCCATTAGAGTGGTCATAAAGCAGCGCGAAGTACGTCGATTCCGGTAATAACGTTTGAGCAGGATGAGAAAAAAGCGGTGCAAAGTACTCGCCTTGAACGGCGCACGTTGAACGTTTCATCAGTAGCGCGATCACTCTCGATGAATGAAACCGTATCAGAACGTTAAACGGATTTGTCAGTAGCAAAGTGGATTTCGACAACGCGTCCTATCTGAGATAACCTAAGAGGATTTGATTGGCCGTACGCAGCGAGTGCGTCGAATAAGGGGGTTTGCTTTAAACGGTATTTGTTTGCAGTGAGTACTTACGTGCTCGTCCACCGAATACGTTAGCTCCCCGTCGTCGTACAGCACGAACCATCTTCTCTGCCATCTCTGAAACACAATTTAACAAAATTATTTAACTATGTATTAGACAGAAATATTTATTTAAAAAAAAAAAAAACAATATTGGTCAACGCTTGTGCAAACATGATATAGTTTCTTAATTTTAGTTTATTTAATCTAGTTCTCATAATGTGAATAATGCGTAAAGATATCAAATTGGGTGGTATACTTAGTAGTATCACGAGATTTTAAACGGGATAATTGGTGAAGAAGAGGGAACACGAGGAACGTAAAGAATTCACTTTCGATGACACCCGACTTTTTCGTGGAAGCACTTATTGCATCGAGCGTAAAAGAATTCCGGTGAACGGTAGGCCTGAAGCTGCTCAACCCGCATGCAGGAATCTCTTCTAAGGTCTCTCGACGCGACAGCTGGACAATTAGCACCGTTGACGTTAATTAGAAACAATGCCTCGAGAAAAGAAGAAGCCGTAGCTAGCCAACCCGTCGCGATTTCTCTTTCGTTGGCTACCGACGTTACTTCGAAATCTTCATGCTTCTACTTTCTCTTCTTCAACGTCAAGTTTCCCTTTAATAAATTTTTACAACTCACGCAAATAATTAATCAGAAGAAATTTAAGTTTCAATTCAATTATCAAATCATCTACTGTGTACTTAAAAAACATACGAACTCTTATTAGCAATTCATCTAATTTGGTAGATTAAGGATTTCCAAAGTGCGGTCTGTGATGTCAGATCATCCGCGATCTTATCGTAACAATTCCTTAATTGATTTTCATTCACGGGATCTTCCAAAATTGCGCTAACATACTCAACAAATGTTTTCATTATTAGAAGCATTTGTGTATCCGAAAGAATTTAGTATACATGTTGCCCTTATGATTTCCATTTTTCCATAACACTTTTCTTAGCCCGATAAATATTTTGGAATTTACAACTTGACCCGCCCTTTGGGAACCCCTGTGCTAGATCCTGGACTATCTTTTCAAAGTCACGTACCGACAATACTTTAGCACTCCAATTACCCACCGATCACCCGTATCTCCGATCAAATTCTCCCTTTGCTATCCGACGATATCGAGACGATAAGCGTGGACCGTATGAATGAAACGGTCCGGAGATAATCCCGGCATATGCACGTAACTGTGATCGACTGGTTTTGACGGGAGACGGTTATAGTTCAGCGAGGGTCGAGCTCCGTGGGACGATCATCCGGTAGGGTACGGAACGTTGCGTCGCCGTCGACGTCGACGAGGAGCCAGGGTACCGTTGCAAAATCCTTCTTCGCCAGGGAGAGATAGACGGGAAAAGGTGGAAGGAGAGGGGAGACGAGATTTCAGCCTACACGAGGCGGCAGTATCTTCATCTGGTAATTATTCAGCGGGCCTCGTACGAGGCACGTGCGTGGGAAGATCTGTTCGTGGAGGAAGAGGAAGAAGAAAGAGGAGGAAGAGGAGGAGATGCGGACGAACAATGCCGCGGGATTGAGACGGCGCGCGAGAGAAAGCACGGAACGGTGCCCCGTAATCTCTTCCTCGTGGTACGAGACGCTCGCGAGTTGCAACCGAGCTTCGAGGCTTCTCGCTTGAATAGACCTCGTGGCGAACGTGCGAAAATCCTACGGGACCCTCTCTACCCTTCGACGTTACACCGCCTCGCTACTGTAATACATACCGCCGCGATGCTTTTCTGAATCACGCCACCGTTCACGGGGCGATGGTGTTACTCAAGCACATCTGCGTTCCCAAGAGCGTAAAGGGAACTGCTTATCTAACATATTTGAATTTCGGAGTTAAAATAGTATAAATAAAATAGAAAGTGTTTTAAAAAATTGCACCAGATTCGAACAATAAATTAGTGCTTTTAATACGGAATTTAATTCAGCGTGCAATTGCGCTCGAGTTCCGTGCGACACTCTTGTGACGAAGAATGGTAATGATGCGGTTGTTGATTAAAGTCGGTCAGACGAGTGAAAGAAAATAGGTCCCGTTCACGAGCGAGTACGTCGTAATTTCGTGGATCGAGGGACCCGCATATTCCTGACCTACCACATCTTCCTGGTTTGTACAGCCGGTCGTTAACACCGCCCACCAGACCAGGCTCCGTTTCTGGTTCAACCCGTTCCGTTCGTTTCGATCATCGATGAGTAAAATTACCGAGGTACCGAACGGTTACGACCGAGATAACGACCCGGCCCTCGTTCTTTTTAAACGCGCGTATCTATCCCCCGCTGCGTTCCGCTTCTGTGTACCCCGTGATAAACAAGCTTCGCCTTTTATTTCTACTCACAATTCGATACTGTGCTTGTGCCTCCACCATCAATTTGAAAGAAAAATATGATAAGGAGAATAGGATTAAAAATGGTTTGAAAAATTCTTTTCGCAGAGATCTTTAAAAGCAGGGTTGGTCGAGCAGAGACGAGCTGGGAACGCCGACCTACCGCACCTTCTTCCGGGTGTAGAGGAGCATTTTGCATCGCCCACGGATCAAGGACTTCTGATTCGATCGGCGCACGAGTCGTGTCGATCATCCGGGACGGGACGCTTCTTCGACGGGAGGCGAACGCAAAAAGGTGAACATACCACTTTGTCACCGGTGACGCGTGGAATTTCGCGTCGCCGCGATCCTCATCCCTTTAGACACCTCTCTAACTCGACTCTATTTCGCGTGACGTTAATTCCTACCAACGCGTCATCGCTAAATCTTATTATAGAGGACTCGAAACACACTAACAAATACGCTTCGATTACCCTGTGGTAACTTGTGTGTGCCATCCCTTTCTTAGAATTTTAGTTTAATTTCTTGTTATTGTAAGATTGCTTTCTCTTCTTTAGTTCCTTTGTTTCTTTTCTTTGATTTCCGATCTATCGCCAGCCGGATGTAGCAGCTGGGTTTCTCAGCAGGCCGAGCTGTCTATCTATATTTATGACTCTATGTCCTTTCTTTCGTCCCCTGTTTCTCTTACTATCTCTATCTTCTCTCTCCTTTTTTCTTTTCCTTCCTATTTAGACTAAGAATTTTCAAGGCGTCGATGATCAGAGTTTTATGAGATTAGTCTTCGACAGAATTACAGGTCACTCGTGTATGTCAGTATATGGGTGGTATACTTAGTAGTATCACGAGATTTTAAACGGGATAATTGGTGAAGAAGAGGGAACACGAGGAACGTAAAGAATTCACTTTCGATGACACCCGACTTTTTCGTGGAAGCACTTATTGCATCGAGCGTAAAAGAATTCCGGTGAACGGTAGGCCTGAAGCTGCTCAACCCGCATGCAGGAATCTCTTCTAAGGTCTCTCGACGCGACAGCTGGACAATTAGCACCGTTGACGTTAATTAGAAACAATGCCTCGAGAAAAGAAGAAGCCGTAGCTAGCCAACCCGTCGCGATTTCTCTTTCGTTGGCTACCGACGTTACTTCGAAATCTTCATGCTTCTACTTTCTCTTCTTCAACGTCAAGTTTCCCTTTAATAAATTTTTACAACTCACGCAAATAATTAATCAGAAGAAATTTAAGTTTCAATTCAATTATCAAATCATCTACTGTGTACTTAAAAAACATACGAACTCTTATTAGCAATTCATCTAATTTGGTAGATTAAGGATTTCCAAAGTGCGGTCTGTGATGTCAGATCATCCGCGATCTTATCGTAACAATTCCTTAATTGATTTTCATTCACGGGATCTTCCAAAATTGCGCTAACATACTCAACAAATGTTTTCATTATTAGAAGCATTTGTGTATCCGAAAGAATTTAGTATACATGTTGCCCTTATGATTTCCATTTTTCCATAACACTTTTCTTAGCCCGATAAATATTTTGGAATTTACAACTTGACCCGCCCTTTGGGAACCCCTGTGCTAGATCCTGGACTATCTTTTCAAAGTCACGTACCGACAATACTTTAGCACTCCAATTACCCACCGATCACCCGTATCTCCGATCAAATTCTCCCTTTGCTATCCGACGATATCGAGACGATAAGCGTGGACCGTATGAATGAAACGGTCCGGAGATAATCCCGGCATATGCACGTAACTGTGATCGACTGGTTTTGACGGGAGACGGTTATAGTTCAGCGAGGGTCGAGCTCCGTGGGACGATCATCCGGTAGGGTACGGAACGTTGCGTCGCCGTCGACGTCGACGAGGAGCCAGGGTACCGTTGCAAAATCCTTCTTCGCCAGGGAGAGATAGACGGGAAAAGGTGGAAGGAGAGGGGAGACGAGATTTCAGCCTACACGAGGCGGCAGTATCTTCATCTGGTAATTATTCAGCGGGCCTCGTACGAGGCACGTGCGTGGGAAGATCTGTTCGTGGAGGAAGAGGAAGAAGAAAGAGGAGGAAGAGGAGGAGATGCGGACGAACAATGCCGCGGGATTGAGACGGCGCGCGAGAGAAAGCACGGAACGGTGCCCCGTAATCTCTTCCTCGTGGTACGAGACGCTCGCGAGTTGCAACCGAGCTTCGAGGCTTCTCGCTTGAATAGACCTCGTGGCGAACGTGCGAAAATCCTACGGGACCCTCTCTACCCTTCGACGTTACACCGCCTCGCTACTGTAATACATACCGCCGCGATGCTTTTCTGAATCACGCCACCGTTCACGGGGCGATGGTGTTACTCAATGCTATACATAATAAGATGAACGATAATAGAGGGATAATAAAACGGTGTTACTATTGATATCGAAAGGCGCGGAAATCTTTTTAAGGTGTTCGTGACGCGGGTAACTTGGCACCGGCGCGACTTCCCGCGCGACTTCCTGGTCACCGATCAGCTTGTATCTTCTTCGACT
Organism: Ceratina calcarata; assembly: GCF_001652005.2. Lineage (NCBI taxonomy): Eukaryota > Metazoa > Arthropoda > Insecta > Hymenoptera > Apidae > Ceratina > Ceratina calcarata. The sequence goes on from NW_017157935.1 coordinate 402,208, forward strand.
CCGTGTCCGTGTTTACCTCACGATTCTCGCGTGGCGTGGCCATAGCGTGGCGTGCTACCATGCATAAGCAGCCGCTATCACTCGAGAGTCCCCTGTGTACGTACCTAAGGAGAATGGGCGAGGTTGCTGAAGGGACCAATCTGACCTCAACGGTAACGTGACCCAACGATACTGCTGGCGATTGGACGATCGAACAACCACGATTCCAAACCATCCTATTTCGCGATCCCCTGGGACTCCATCCTCAAGGGATTCCAAGAATTCTTTCCATGCGAATTAACTATAATCCCTCGCGATTCAACGACTGACACTTCTGATTCTATATCAGCGCTATCCGAATTCTCTTTGCTTATCTAAGTGATATCTAATTTAGATAGAACCTTCTTGAAATTCATTTCTAGATTAAATTCTTTCTTTTCTTTGTAGAACTCTACAAGATTCAAAATAAACGTAGAAAATTTTCATTAAGTATGCTGTAAAATCTTTATCCGTAAGAAAGAAGTGAATTTCTATTCCTTTTAATTATTGATCTAGTTTGATAATGATTTTTTTCGCATATAAATGCAAATTTTTATTTAAAAGGAATTTACTTCTTATACGACAACTGGGCGATTTTAATGATCGAACATCTAATAAATTCTGATAATATTTGACTTCTATGCTAATGAACAACCTAAGTACATGGTAATAATTGCAAATATGATCAGCGTTTACCTCTGTTATCATAAATTTTCTTCGAGGCGTATGAAAAACGAAAAAATCACTGTGTGACCATGGATTTATGCCAGGTAGAAGAAAAATCGACCTTGCGGAGTAGATCTGCTATCCGCTCGCGACGGACGTTCCAATTTCACCGGCGCAACATTTCCTGGTTATCGATTATCTCCGACCACTTAATCGTCCATAACGACTCGCGAGGCCGCCGCGCCACACCGTTTAGTCACGGTGTCTTATCAAGAATGTAGGCTACTCGGCTTGCTTTTCCTGTTGCGCGAATATATCAATTTACCGTATATATCGGTGGCTCGATCAAGCCGGTTCATCGCGGTGGGTGGAGACACCCACCGTCATCGTGCGCGTTCGAAATCGATCGATCGCGAAAAACACCTACCTATCAATTTCACCCCTTTGTCTCCCCCTCGTGTACACGTGTACCTACCGTGATGAACCATCGCGTCGAACGATCCATTAATTAATCATCCACCGAGATTTTTCCTACCGGTCCCCTTGATGGGATAATCTACGATGAGATCGGTCGTTACGGCCCCGGTCGGACTTCCTGGTGGCTGACCATCCACCACCGATCCGTATCGCTCCGCTCCCTCTAGTCATGATACACTTCGGTATCGCGAATCGTTGTGACACGACTCGCAGAAGCCTGAACCGAACGACGCTACTACTCGTTAACAGCGATCGCGCGACGCGATGATCCAACGATCGTTTATTGAGCATCGATGCGGCGGCGGCGCACAGTGGCCGGGAAAGGAGAAAAAGTGGACAAAATTTCTCTTAAAGTCGATTGATTTTAACCAGTTTCCTGCTTAAGCGGAATTTTATCCACTTCTTCTCGCAGCACTGTGCCACTGATAACCCCTGCGAATGCAACATTCAGCAAGCATTCTTGCCTCGTTGATTACGCGAAGCCTCCCTCCAGCTAATATCAACGCGTATCAGCACATTGCAGCAATAAAAAATTATATTAATGATAAATTAAAAAAAAAACTTTGCCGAATGAAAAGCAGGAGTCAGAGGAATCCGAAGTGTTTACTTGCATAGCACCTTAATTAAGTATTAAAGCCTTTCGACTGCATAAAATTCTGCTGCATACAAAGATACTTAGAACGCGATGTCCCGTTACACGCGCGTCGATTTACGTGGAAATCGATATGGATCTCGATCGCAGGTGCGATCGGTCACGATCGACGCGACCGATTTGAAAAGCAGCGAGCCAATCGAGGCATCGACGTCGACCGAAACGCTTTTAATTAAACTTAGACAAGTGCATCGGAGAAAGCACTCGCGGTACTGAGTGAAAGTTGCCCGCTCGAATGTAGCCAGGAACGCTGCCAATGGTAATGTCTTCGCTTGTCCCGATGTTGCACGGCTAATTGCCGTGCATCTGCATGGCTAAATCACGCTGCATATTGCCTTCGCATGACGCGTAGACTAAGATTTTCATAGTGCATGAATCTACATCGGCTGTTTATGAAAATAAAACGAGTACTGACCCGGAAATTTTTCATTCTGCAAGCATTTTCACTCGACGCTATACACGTGGACTTCAGACGTAGGCTCGAATCAGCGAGAGACACGAGTTGATCAATGAGAAGATGCAGAGATCTTTTCCATTTCAATGGGCCGAGAAAAGAGAAAAGCGAGGCACGGGGAGAAATCAGTTTGTTGGTCGGTTGAAAACAGGGGAGGGTGGGGAATCTGGAGCCGAGTCGAGAGCAAGTCGGACGTTATCAGGCTCACGGGGACGAGAGTCGAAGGAGAAATCCTCGACCTTGATGCGCGCTAACCACGGTGACTAACTGGTTACAAAATATCTTGGCGTGTTCATCTAGTGCCGGTGGACGTTTTCTCTCCGCGGGAAAATCAGCGGCCCTCTCTAATTAAACCGTTTGTTAAACGGAACGCATTTCGCACTCGCGGCGAGAGTCAGCCAATTAAAACAGCGTGATAAATCATCATCGTAGGGTAAGGTCGAACAGGTGCGCGCGCGCGTCGATATACTTGTACGTCCGAGGGCTCGATTATCGACTCCCGGGGAATCCGCCGAACATAATTGCGGAATTCGAGTGAACGCGGCGAGGATGAAGGTTAAAGCGCTTATGCAAAAGATGATCATTAGACGAGGACCGAGGATAGCAATAGATGAGTATCGAAGCTCCGGCTAGATATACGTGATTAAGGCGAGGCGGGCACGAGACTTTCATTACGCGGATCCTGAGCTGAATTTAGAAGAGAAGCGGCACGAAAATGTTGAAGAATATACTGCAGGGTGAGTCTCGTAATATGACGACTTCGAATAATTCGCAAAGTATTTGTTATAGAAAGTAATTCATTTGAGAATATTTCAGTAATTATTAACTTCAACCCTTCATTGGTACAACAATTCCTTTCCAAGAATTTGATGCTTTATTGAAATTCGAGAAAGAATATCAGGTATTCCGTTTAAAAACTAAAGACCTCCCTCGTATCTCGATAAACAAGTAAAGAAACAAAAAACACTGACAATAGTGCACATACTCCTGGAAAGCATGCAATATTAATTTGAACGTTTTTATCGCACAGTGCATACCTTACGAGATATTCGCAGTCGTCATGTTACGAGACTCACCCTTTATAAAATCCTAAGAATTCCCTCATTCACGGTTATAGCTGCGAACCGTAAATCGTTTACAGGATCGGCACACTTGACCTTTCCCGCAGGTGTGGCCGGTTGAATAATCGTAAACGCGACGAATTATCGCGGCCGGCGGCCGGTAGAGCATAGCGAGATAAAAATCGCGGCAGTCGTCGACACTCGACGCATCGATCATCGTCTCGCCTCAGGTGGATACCTGGGCAAGATACCCGCGGGAGGGTATTTCACCGGACCGCGAACATGCAGCAGCGGCAGCAGGAAGGCGGTGACCCGCGACACGGTTCCCAGTTTTCTGGGTAGAACCAGATCCGTATCGTTTCAACGCTTGTTTGTAATCCTGACTGCGAATTCCAGCGGCGATTACTTTGCGGCGACCGGCGACCGCGGCCTGGAAACCGCTCGCGGATAACGAACAATGATCGACGAGCCGCGTTTCCTGATTTCCCTCCTTAAACCCAGCTTCTTGTACCTCTCAAACGGTATCCGAGCACAATCTATCTGATTATAGTGCCTCTTTTTCCCGTTTAAATACTCGATCGCCTCTCTCGGTTCCGCGTTTCCTCGTATTTTATTGTCTTTTATGATTTATCGAACGTTCAGTTGTGTTTGATTTATAGATTTATCGGAGTTCTATAAACCAACGTACACCTATCGTTACTGGAAACTTATAATTGGTTGTACAGTTACGAGATTCTATAAAATCTTTCGCGTTTAAACTGTGTAATTCTTTCCCGTTGGAAACCGTCGGTGAAGAAAAATGAAACAAAAAGCGTTCGAACGATCCTAGTGCTCTCAGGGTTCTCGTTTTCTTCGACGCTCTTCGTCTTGTTTCTATACAGCAGGCTGGCATTGTCCTCCCGTGCGAGGAATAATGTAATGGGGCCCCGTACGAACGGGCTACGCCATTGTGTCGGGATTTATTGGACACGGCCGGGGACAAAGGTTTGTCACTGCAAATTATGATTCGTGCACGTAGGTACTACCTAACCCTTTTACTCTCCACGAGAGACTCACCGACTAATTACCGCCTTGATATTTTACGATCAATCGAACGTCCCCTTGCCCGCTGTTTTTAAAACGATATTCCTAATTAATATCGACAATTCATTATCCCTGGTTAATGCAACGATCCCGTAAACACTGACGATCATCAAAACTCAAGAATCAATTAACGATTTTAATTGGAATTAGACTTGCGGCGCGAATCGACCTAATGACTGCTTCTACATTCTTTTTTATCATCTTATACGTAAGAGGTTTTAATTACTGTGATCCAACAGGTTCGTAAATCCGAAGGTACTAACTGCGAAGATCCTTAGATCTCTCCACGGAGATTGTCATTCCACTTTACGACTCATGAACAAATGAACGAATGCTTCGACTAGTAATTATATTTTTACAATCGTCGTAATCTATTGGCGTTAAAATTTCTTGGATCTTAATTAAATGCCATAGGAACTGCGCGATGTTAAATGGTAGAAACCTTGAAAGTAGTGTATCCTACTGGTTTCTCAACAACCGAACTCGGAATCAAATTACGTGGTGGATTTCGCCAAAGGCGATACAACGTCAAGTGTTTCTCTTGTTCTACGATAACGGTACAACGTGTCGCTTATGGAGCGACATTGTTATCGTGGCAGACGCAGAAATTACGAGACCTTCCGCGTCAGCATCGTTTCTAGCTCCGTAAATTCGACGTACGCTACGTCTGTACGCGTGTACACGTCCGTCGGGGATAAATTACAAGGTTGGCTGGCGAGGTTAGGCCCACGTGGGCGGAATGCCGGCGAAATTCGACGTTCGCATCCGAGCAGCGAGCGCTCGAAAGCGGCCGGAAAAGGAAATCGGGGTGAAGGGTCATTCGGCTCTCGGGCTCGTATTAAACGCAGCGGCGCGCGTTACGTTCATTCAAAAGCAGCTGCTCTGTAGAGAAACTGCACTAACAGATTTTAAACTGTCTAGTGACGTTCATTTCTTGATCGATTAATTGTAGAATAAATCAGCCAAGTTCGTACGATTAAAAATTATACATTAAAATTCGAAATTATTTGCTGGCACGAAAGCTCTGCTGGAGAGCTTTTGAACGCGGCACGAGATCGAGTACTGGAAACCAATAATTCTACGGCGAGGCCAGACGCACAGAAAACACGAGTCAGCGACACATTTATCCTGGCTGTATTACCGGTCCAAGCGGCCGGCATTTTCGCATAATCGCCTATGCAGATCGGCTCGGCCATGGAACGATGACGTCGGCCCAAGGAAGCGGCCGACGCGATGCAATACCAATTACAGGCGGCGCGAGCACCGTGACATACGGCCGATGATATTTTATGGGGCCGGAAGCCGGCCCGCGGAAGATTAGAAACCGAACTAATATATCAACCGGCCGAAGCTTTTCACGGTCCTGTATTTTAATTTCAAATCGAGAGAGGCCACTCCCACGGAATAACCGTATTTAGTCCGCGAATTAATTAGTCAGATACGCCTCAGAGAAATGGCAAGAGAGGACTTATCCTCGCCTACGATATGCATAGCGACTCGTACACGAGCATCTAGTTATTTTATCTTGTTGTTCGTGCATAAATCGTTTGATCCGAGAGTTATTTTTGTCGTAAACCCCTCGATTGCTTAATGGTGATGATAAATAATCGGAAAAAGGGATAGCCGGGGACGGTAACGGCGGTGTCACCCGCCGTAAAACGCGGCGTAAACTTCGGAACCGTCGGCGATAGCCGGGGTGGAGGAGGAATTTCGAATCGCGTTAACCGATGGAACGCGAAACCGCGTGTACCGTTAATTTAATAAAGTCCACCGACCACGCGGTTATGTAGATATCGCCTCCGCGAAGCTGCGTTTCGAGAGAACTGTAAACATAACCGTCCCGGGTCGTCTAGTCGTAAGACACGTTCCGAACCGAACAGGTATATGCAGGCGTGCTTAATAAAATGCCACCGGTCGGATTACTCTTGCCACTGTTGCTGCTGCTGCTGCTGCTGCTGCTGCTGCTCGGTTAAACGTTGCTCGAAACGAGCGTTACGCAACGGATATTACGAAAACAGAACGCCATGTTCTGGCTAACTTCTCGGGGAATGTGAATGAAATCTCCTTCGTTCTTCGGAGAACGGAACATCGCGATTGCTCGTCGGCGACGTACTGCTCGTTAGAATTGCGTCGCGAACCGTGCAACGATCGCCAGCCAGATGCGAAAAGGTTGTACGAGATCGAAGGATTCGGTGAGCTATGGAGAAATGGAGAGATGCAAAACTATCCACGAGTGCGACAGAGATAGTTGTAGAAATGAAACAGGCATTGTTGCCCGCAGCTTGGGAGAATGATCCTTAAGCCCCTATGGCTCGTGTTATTTTTTTCTATGGGTATTAATGTTCCCAAAAAAAGTAATAAACCTGCGCCTCATTTTTTAAGTAATAATAAAAAATAGGTCCAGAATCATTGTCGAAGCCATACATTCCATATGAGTGAGCAATTGTGTTAAGAAGTAGAAAGCAAAAAAAACGGTATGAATATATTTTCCTTTTCCCAGAATCTAGTATTATCCCGTCGGTGGTTTCACTTCGACAAACTCATAAACAATTCCTCGAAATCATTCTCCTTAATTTGCGCATTCCAACGATCAGGAATACCAGAGTGAAATCAGAAAATTTACTAAGAAATTTGTACAAATACCTACATATATCTCGAGGAAACAGGGAACACGCGATTTCTCTTGCTAGAAAATGGGCAGGTCGCAAATTCAGTGGGAAGGGGGGGAAAAAAAAACGGGGACGCGCAATTGCCGGCATTCTTTATGCGGTCGAACTAGCCGCGGCGGCGGCGTACAGCCAGTGAAAAGTGGCCCCTTATCTGTCCGCTAGGACAGTAGGGGCCGTTATCGTGCGGGATGTCCCGCGGGAGGATGCGATCTAAGTAGCAAAGTGTGTAAGGCATGTCGAACCATCGATTGGCCGACATATCGTCGACAACGGAAGTTCGATACCAGCGCGGTTGCTCCACGGTCGTCGATAAAAGGACAACTACAGTCGGGAGAAAAAAGGCTATCGCGGTTACTACCGTTAATTGAGGATACAGGGAAAAACTACTTAACGATTCGGATTTTTCTACCGGACAGAAATTCCTTGAACAGCTTCGTTTGTCGCGGTCTTAACATACCTGTGCGAAGAATACCTCTTCGCTGAACACGTTCCGACAAGCGTTTCCAAATAAATCATCGTGCTACTCGTCGAGCTTTTGTATTCTAAATGAAAACGACGCGACACCTGCGTGACACCCTTCAACGGGGATGACGAGGCACGCTTCTACCATTTCAATCTATGCGGCTGCTGATTGATTCGCGCGTCGCTCGATTGGCTCGAACGGAGGGGAAACCGATCACGAAGAAGAAGACGCCACGGTATGGTTACGTAAATGCTGGAGGTTAAAGGACGCTGCCGAAGATCCCGGACGTGGAGGAGCACGACACACGGTACCGCCTTCAGCCGTTCGTTACGCAACGAATTACTATATTGCGGTTGAAGCCGAGGTACAAGGTACTCGAGAGAGTACTCCTAACGAGGCGACCTTTCGCGGCCTACCACCACGCGGGTTCAATCAAAATTGGACATTCCGCAGCGTGTGGTAATAACCAGCGAAAGTTGTACAGGCAATGGTACCGAGAGGAATTTATCGAACGATTTCACTGCCTTCGCTAACTCAATTAGCTCCGGTAATTTAAACAAGATAACCGAACGAGGCTCTATAATATGTTCGTTAACTCTATTTCATACTATTTTACCGAATGCATACAGTGTCGAGAATTGAGCTCGATTAACTCAATCAACCTAACAAGAACTGATTAACTCCTAGCCTTGGATTTCATTAGTCGATAGAATGAGCTCGGCAATGTGCCGATAGCTTCTGCTACTGAGTACGCATTCTAACCAGACTTCTGCAAACGATCTCATTACATAAAATAACACAAAACGTAGATTATGTAGAATGATAGTTGTAAAATCAAGTATAAAGCAGAGAAAGTAACAGAAAATATTCAGCTAAGGTACATAAAATGGATATTCGATACATACAGTGTTCGAGGAAACGAAGAGGGAAATTATTAGAATAAAAGCAGCACAGAGGACATCGAAATTCGTAAGACTGTCTGGAAGAGAAGGAAAAAGAAGTGACAGAGGGTAGAAGCACCTACGACATAAATGATTACTATTATAGTTATGAAACCAAACTAAGTGAATTCCCAGAGGATAAGTTGAAAGAGGACGTGGCTGGCATAATAGGAGACACCGCGAGGTGGAGAACACGGGAAAACGAGGTGATCGGAGTCGAACGAATTCCCGTGGAATTCGTGGGGCGAATTCTTTGGCGCGGTGCCGAAGCTGGAAGCTGAAGGGGGCCTGAAATTCCTGGCGCGCTAAATAAGGTCGCGCTCACCTGGAGGAGCACCCCGTGGCTCGCCGGCGCAGCGGCACACCGCGGTACAATCGCGGACATCGGGGATGCTTGGAAATTGCCACGGAATTTTCCGCGCCGGAATGGAATTTCGCGCGATTTTTACATCGCCACGGATTAAATTCTACCCCATCGCCCTTTTCGTACCGGCTTGGAACTCCGCGTCGTTAGCGTTGCCCTGTTTCCAGCCGGGACGATGTAATTAAACTCAAAATAATGTGGTTAAAAATTGATTCCAGTTACAAACTGAGAATGGCTCATAATGGATTTTGCCGTAATAAAGAAATAATTTTTTTAATCGTCTGTGACACAGTAGCCTCGCCTGCGAGGGCGTAGTTGTTAGTACAATAATTAGGACGTATAAACGTGCTATGCGTCACGTTACGTTTTTAGAAGCCAATTAACACGTCCCCTTTTAGGCGCTAAAAAGGTGAGTTTCCTGAGTGATGCAGTTTTTGCAACGAAACTCGTTCGCATGTTTAACTAAATGAATCTTTCATCTACACATTTCTTATTTAAATCCCAAAATAGTCTAGTGATTCGAATTTATAATTGACCAGATGAAAATATCTCACAAAAAGTGTATTAAATAAATTATTTCCCAACTGACGATTCTTTAACCGAGTAAGTTTCTAAGTTATGTCACTGCACAGTTATCATGATCGACGTCCGCATCCGCGTATTCGGCTTACACACGTGACAGGAGGCGCGCGGAACGAAAGAGGAGACGGGCAGACACGCGAGGAAAAGGTGGGAGCGAGGGGGAGAAAAATTTGCCGGAGGGATGGGAGCCTTCTTATCGTACCGGAACGGCAAAACGAAGATCGTGTCTCTGACACGTAACCTCATTTAAATGCGTTACACGCCGCGAAATAACAGTCCTTTAAGCTCATGGCGAGCCGATTAATTGTCCCGGCAGAGGCTCGGCTCGCAGCCTCCGTTGCACGCGAATGCAAATCGGGCATTCGCGAGTCATGCCGCTCTGTTCGCTACAGGTGGAAATTACGATCGCGTTACGTTCCACGCGGAAACCAGACGACTGACTTTTAAACAAACTGTCCCGAGGCCGCATAAAACAGTTGCACTTTCATGGTATCGGTTATATATTGGACGGTCTCCATCTCCAAATAAATTTCATGAATAGCAAAAACTAAAAATATATTTCATTCATATTCCAAATGACTATGTTAATGTTTTCAAGTCGACAAGTAGATGATTTTGTAAAAAAGCATTGAATTGAAACAAAGGCTGCATGCTACGCCATTACCGCCATTCACCTCGGCTGAATAGGCATCTGTAACCTTCGATCCTCCTGGATCATGCACGACTCCTTCGATCCTGTTCACGGAATCCTTCGACTCGTTATGCAACGCGGATTCTATTCGACACCGATCCGATAATTCAATTCGCGCTTTCTACTTAATTAATCCCAATTACGCGTGGCGCCAAGGATACAGCGACGAGGTTCTTCTCTCTTCCTGTTTCTCATTTAATCCGCAATTACCAAGCGCATCAGTAAATTAACACCTGACTCTCAAACCATTAAGCCCTAAGCTCAGCTAATTAGGAATTCACCCAGAACGCAATTTTATTAAATTTTTCTTTACTATATAATATTTCAACAATCCTTTGTTTGTTTCAATCGACCAGAAGTACACTTTCATTCGTAACAAGCGCCTGAAGATGAATGCGAAGTAAAACGAGCGGATGTTCATCACGGTGCTAGCATTAGCTGACATTTCCTAATCTCGCGCGAGAAGCTTGGTCTGACGCGGAATCGGCGTCGTATCGTGCACCTTTCACTCGACGCGAATCTCTCTGTGGACTCGCAGCAGTCGTCTTCCACGGGCTCACAAAAGGTTACATTTACATGCGGCGTCGCGCTCGTCGCTCGGCGTGTCATTGTCTTCGAGGTTACTGCCATCGGCACGTGCGAGGAGAATGTCGAGTGCACTTACTCTTGCGCGAGGGTGCCATTGATTGAAAACGAGCACGCGTAAGTGCACTAGTCCGTCGAATGCCGGAAACGAGAACTGCTTTCGCAAATTGTCGCCAACACTTGTTTTCTCATATGATTTCTTAAGAGGCTACTGTAGTCACATGGCTTTTTTCACATTTATAGACAAATTGTTGACGTTTTTGGTTCCGTTTTGCCGATAGCCATGCAAATATTCATTGAAATCATCTTATATTAAAAGATTTTATGATCATCTTTGGAAGAGCAAAATTTAAATCTAAGACGCTCTGGTCTTCATTTTCAAAGAGGTACTTGATGACCTGAAATCTTTTTAATATGAGAATGAAAAATCGGAGAAAAAGACGATAGTAAATCCATATTTTGGTCAATTTATTATGGCAAGCATTTTTCTAAAATAGCAACACTCGAACATCTGATCGATTTGATCGATAGAAACTAAATAAGGGATGAAGTTCGTTTTCTCAGGCCTCAGCCGTGTTACGCGTCGATTCTTTATCCGGTAATAAATAATCTCGCGGCAAGGACGAGGAGGCTCGCGGCTCCTTTTCCAAAGAATTCCCGTGGGGGCTTGGTTATTTATCGTCTAATAAATTGTTCGCCAATAAATAAAAGCCTCGTTACAAGCAACGGCGCGTGAAACGCGCAGCGTGATTGGAAGCGGCGGACCGACGACGCGACGCGACGCGGCGACCGTAATCGAGCGTAATTCGACATCGCGCGGCCAGCTCCGGGCCTCTTACAGGGAATCTAGAGAATATGCAGCCTCCAGGTGGAAACGAAAACGAATCGTCGTAGTTCGCGTTCGTGCCAGGAATGCTTCTCGTACTTATGATCCACCGATTGCTAGACATTTGTTACGCGTGCCACAGCCGCGTGGAATTACGAGACTGAACGTGCAACTAACTGGCTCCCGACGTTCTATTATACCAAACAAATATTTTACTTTGTATTACAACATCGTGAATAACGGGGATCAATGAAGTAGGAAAATATCATGATCGTACGCGATAGTCATATTCACTTGACCAATTATTATTGAGAAAAGACACTGAAATCAGACAAGCATCGAACAGATGCTACTTGATAATAATTGGACAACTGTAAACAGGAATAATAGGATTAATTAAGTATCCGTAGGTTTGGATTGAAGTTCCATTAGACAGAAGTTTGTTGGCTACCAGAAAAGGGAATGGCATTTCCTTTTATCGTTTCTACTATCCAATTAATTGCACCAGCCAGCGGATACCGACAACAAAAGGACGCAATCGTGAAAGTAGCCCGTCGAAAGCAACCGTGTGCCGCCGCTCGGTCTTAAAACAATTCCTCGGCTGCTGGACCACCGAACCCACCGGCAGTCAAGCTAATTAAGAGCAATAATACGAAACCCTGTAGTGAACGACCAATCAACCTTCGTTTACATCTTAAAAGTCTTAATTATATTTAAAATCCCGAAGTTTTTTACAATATAATTAAGGAAAAATTATGTAATTTTTTTCTGGACGAATCATAAATAAAAACATGTCAGCCTTGCGAATCACAATTGGATATATTAAATGTACTCCAGCCAGAACACGATTACTACTTTCTATCAACTGCTTTTACCAAGCGAGCGGGCAAGTAGAAACTTTCAATTACGTTTCATGAAATTTCTCTTCGAAACGCTTTTATTATTCCCCGCGAACTCTCTATATTTTTCTCGACAAGCTCCTCTTGCGAGTCGTTTTCACAGATTATCGACAATCGTCGCAGCTACCTCACACGCGTGCGCGCGCGTGTCGTACGAGCCGGCGAAAGTGTTCGCTTCGACTTTTGCCCGAGGGGCCACTATTTCACAAAATTATCCACCTGCTCTCAACTCTGCTGAGTAAAATCCCGTTTACAAGGAATGCTACACTTTTTATAAAAATATTCTCTCGTACAGAGTGCTTGAATTAAATTATAGACGTTGACAAGGATAATTAAACATGGGCGTCAACTATACTAGATTAGTTTTGACTCATGTACGTAAGCGAGAAACCGGGTCGGTGACGCTAATTGCACTGATTCCACGGGTAATTGCGGTTGTTTAGTCGAGTGGTACGACTTGGTCGAACGCAACCGGTGAAAACGACCGGTCGAAATCGCCGTGGCACTTTCTCCGTGAAAATCGTCATGAAAATCGACCGGGTAGGGAGTGGACGTCGCGAAGCGTTGACAGGAATTTGTCTCGCGACGTGCGAGAAGAAATCGCCGTCAATTGCCGGATGGTACCGATGTTTTTCATTGTATCGCGCCGTTGCAATAATTGCTAAGAGTACAGATGACTTTCTCTCGCGGAGAGGCGTCGATAAGAACAAGAAGAGGGAAAAGTTTGACGGTGAAAGGCCGTAGTATTAATTCGCGATAATGATAGAGGTGGAAGGAAGAATCGACTTGAAGGTTTCCTTTAGTACAAGAAGTGGGAAAGTGCATTTCTTTCATCTAAGGAATTTTGTTTGTTTTTAACAGATGAGACCTACGTTATGATTGGATAGATTCGAAGAAGTTATTTATGATCCACTTTCTATGATAGAAGAAAGTTAGTAGAAGTGGAGTTCGGTTTTAAATCTTAATTTTCGAATTTTTAGATTTGCAATATGCCATTTGCATCATAAGAAAGTATGAAAAATGAATTTTTCGATCAGGAAAATTAAGCGTACATATAAACTAATGATGCACATGGATTAACATATAGAATTGATGTACTATGAAGTAAAATTGTTTTATTCTAAAAACCTTCTTTGGTATCAGAAGTAACTCTTGTACACTTTTGTATCAAAAGATAAAGAACAGAAGCTAGATACCATATCTAACATATTTTCCGCATTACGAAAATTCACAAGTACAATGTTGTAACAGCAGTACAGTGTAATCAATCATCGCAGAGTCTTTCAGAGCCTATCATCCAGCACAATGGGTAGATACGAGAATTTGCGTTACTTATAGGCTATGGCATCGCGTCGCCAACATCGGTGCTATAAGGACAATTTATTACCAGTTTTCCTTCGAGGGAAAAACAAACGACAAAACAGTATTCGAGAAGCTGGGCGAGAAAGAAGCAAATCAGAAGGACGAGGAAGTATCGTGGTTCGACGACAGGGACGCGGCGGCAGCCAGCCTCAGTCGCTGGAACGAAGAAGGTACTCGAGGAAAGGACGAAAAGAAAGGGAAAAGAGAGGCGAGAAGGCAAGGGAAAGGAAAGGCAAGGCAGAGGAAAGGAAAGGAAAGGGCAAGGCAGGCCGGACAGTGGCCAGGAGCGGGCAACGTGGCCGGCGTTCGTCTCGGTTCGTCGACCTCGAGTGGAATGCAAGGCATAACCTACCGTAACACCACCACCAACGGCACCGGTCCACGCGAGGGAACCACCTGTGAACCAACCCTTCTCGATCCCCCGACAAACGCTGTCCTCCTTCCACCGCTTCTTTCTCTACTTCTTCTTCATCATCATCATCATCATCTGCTTCTTCTTCTTCTTCTACTTCGTCCACCGCGAACCACTCATCTCGCATAACGTGTCCTCGACTCAATACAAGATACTTTCCGAGACTACCGAATAGAGCCACTGAAGGTCTTCATGAACTTGACGAATATACTTAACTCGTTTGCATAAAAAATTGCTTGTCACATTATGGACGTCCGACCACCATATGCGCGATGCAATCAGCATTAAAATTTTTATAATCGTTAATGGCAAACACGCCCGTGCATTAACAAAGACAGTTCATTTTACCTACTTCCCCTTTAGCTAATAAAAAATCAAATACGGGAAAAATGAGCAATCGAATTACAGAAATTCCACAATGCGCGAACGAGCAACGGCAACAAATCTTTCGAACTGGTCTTATCTGTATAACTGTATCTGTCCACGGCAGTCCGCGATCGCTCACCGCAACGATTATCAGTGATTCTCCCGTTAGGATAAATGCGTGCCAGGCGCCACGAGATCGGAACGATTAACGTTCGATTAACTCGGCCATGCTACAATTGCAAATTATAGTTCGAAATTCTAATGTAATCCACTTCCATCTTACCGTTCATTTCCAACCTAACGAGTAGATTACAAATTTTATATATTTACAGATCAAATATATTATAAATAGAATTCTTTAATCGATCGTGAAACGCGCTTTAAATGTTACGTAATCGCGGGCAAAATGCACAGTGTCGTTCGAGGAACGTCGAACAAATAGACCAGGAGCCCTGCTCTTCGGGCACTTTCTTAGGCGCAACAGTTTCACTGAATGCATAATCAATTCCGCCGGACGTTTTGCATAAACGTGGACGCGGCCAGGTACAGCTCGCGAAGAACGTTTTCATCCCGTGAACTCGCTGCATCGCGCCGTGAAGATGAACCGTCCCATCCCAGAAATTTCGCGGCCCGACAATGGTCACGGCCGATAAGAGCGACCACATCGCGAACAAGGTACAGTTACCGAGATAAGACCCACTCTCGAAAGGATACGTGCCTCATCGTTCAACAGGATCTCCAACGGATCTCCTGCGTACTTATCTCGGTTATGCCATTCCTAACTTCAGATCCTGTTTACAAACAGCCGCGATAACGATGCATTGCGTAACGACCCGAAAAAAGTGAATTTTCCAAGGTAAGATCGAGGATAGCTGATTTCAGATACAAGCTTTCCGATGGAAACGAGCCAACCGCCTTGACGGTTCGTACTAACCTACTTGTATAATAGGAGTGACTCAGTTACCCCTCAAGGCGTTCGACACTCGCGGGCTTGATTTGCTGAATTAAATATCGATTAATTACCAATGACGAATGACACGTTTCACAAGATTGCAACAAACGTTTCGTTCATTTTTTATCATTCTACTTAAGAGCATTTTCCTTTTCAAGGGAAAGAGAGAGATATAGTTAGAAGAACGGGCACATTACATCAATCATCGGCTACTCGAAACGTTCTCTTCAGGTGTTCTCGCGGTGCGCTGACCGGAAGTCCCCGGGGCAGTGCACTTAAATATGCGCGTACTACGCGTATCTGTGTACGTACACACGTCGCGCGTAGCCTTTAAGTCCTAAAGCTAGAGAAGCATTAATGGAGATTCGCTTTCACCGGTTCTCGACTGAGCGGCTAAGTCCGTCTTCTTTGTCGCGTGTGTGCTTGTCCTCTCTTCTTCGTCAGCGACCGGTGAAACCGACACGACCTTTCCGAGCCTCCTCTCGTGTGACCTTTCCAAGGCGACCGATGCTACATAAGTTCTCTTTCAGGAAGCGAACACGCGCAGTCGTATAATTATTTGTAATTCGTTAATTACTCAATTGCTTTGTCACATAATTGTCTCGATCAACCTTTGATCGATTTAGAAACGCAATTTGATAAGATGAACAATTGTTTAGAGAACAATTCTTTTATTTCGTTTCTCCGAACTTCCTTCGAAAGAACAGTTTGTATAGCCATTGACGCAGATGAGCTTATCCGAAGGTTACAGTAGCGATAACAGGTAATTACTGATACTCGTCCAAAGATCTTCTCTGCCATCGACTGATAAAATTGTCCCGGAACAGAGATCCGAGATATCGGTCTTGTTAACATTTCTGATAACAACTGTTACATCGGTACCGTTGCGTAACTTCATTATTGTTAGCTTGTTTGGAAACGATTTTTCCCAGCCGCTATTTATATACCGTCTCAATGGCTCACGATTCATAATACAATAATATTGTTCAGAAAGATCTTTGCTCTTACGCATCTCGAACCAATTGTGCCTCTCGGTTAGGTTACTTTGTTCGAATTTCTTATTGAGGCGTGCCGAGGGACGACGACGCGAATCGACCTTCCTGCTCGATTCTTTGTGACGTAACGGAACGGCATAATAGAGTAACGTAAAGCGGTTACATGGATCAGTAGGTTGAGTCATTCATGAAAAGTTCGTGTAGAGACCGTGCAACACTACCAAGTCCGTTCTGTCAATGAATGTACTTGGTTTCATTCTGTTTCAACGTTTATTTTCCGACTCGGGTTTATTTCGTGAACCGCGTAATTCCCGAGATCTCTCGTATCGCCTGAAGGTTATCTCATAAGAATTACGTATCAACGTCACGATCACGCCATGGATCTGTTGAGGAGATAAGGAGAATCGAAGAATTTTCCAAATACGAAATGATCGGACGCGCAGAGAATTCGCCGAGGGGCATCGGTTTTTTCGTGAAATCTCTAAATATCTCGGCTGAATGGAATGTAGTCCCGGATCGGGAGCCGTGACACAACATGGCATCCGAATCACCTTGACGAAAGCGATTCGAGAACGCGAGGATTCACGCGCGATCCTTCGCATTCCAGGTTAAGACCGCGACATCGCATCAGCTTATAAAAACGCGCGGTGAACTCGTTAAACGAATTAGTCGAGCCGTGACATGACGCATTGTTCAAATCTTTTCGTTCCGATCAGTTTCTTTCAATGAATAGCGAATAAGTATTGATGGAAGCGGGGAAGATTTTCCGTCAGCTGTAATCGGACTCCAGTCTTGTACACGAATATCTTTCAGTCAATTTTTCCCTTGTCAAGCATCTTTTACAAGTTTCCTTCAAAAATTCGCTTCCCGTTTCTCACGCCTACGGTTAACGGGAAGATGTAAGACCTGCTTCCCCTTGCCAAATAGAAATCGTAGCTATTTCTCAGAACCTCCTAACGTCCCATTCTATTCCGTCGCACAGAAGTTTTCAAATTTCCCTACGCCTACGTCGAACGGATGGACATTAAGAACTTGTCGCGTATCCTTAAATATAAATCTCGTATATTTATGCCAAATAACGACTTATTGTGTTCCATTCAGGTCTTCTGAAAGTAATACCTTCGCAGTATCCACGCAGTATTCTGTCCTCGTTCAGGACTTCCCGAAACGTCATTCGCTTTCCACGCCTACGCGGAACAACGAGACATCCTATCCCGATCGTCTTCCCTTTTAGTCGGAACGTATTACCGCATAGGATCTCTTCTTGGTCGGTCGCCCATGGCACGGTGGAAACAAAGTAGCGCAATGACTCTTCGGAAGCACGAATTGGAGTGGACTGGTGGAACGATGTAATATTGTAAAAGGGTATGGCTCGCGCGCGGCCTGCTTTGAGAGGCCAGCCAGGAAGAGGAGGCAGCCGCGAGTAAGATCCTATCGGCTGATATTCAATGCGATATAACTCATTCTAAGTATGGAGTACCCCGGGTACTCCGTACCAACGTCCGTCGTTCTTCTCTACGAGTACACCCCCGTTCAGAAGTCTCAAAACATTGTACAATCGACTGATACACATTTTAATGAATAATCAAAGGAGNAAAATTTCTTAGTACTTCAATTTTTTCATAATTGTTCATAATTTATTATGTGAATTGTTATACGATATTTCTGTATGATTTATTACACGATTAAGCACCAGATTTTTTAATAAATGACAAGGAGATGAAAGTGTAAACCAAAAACTTATGAACGGAGATGTACGTGGCACGGGATTTGGGGTCGTCTGTGCGGCTCGGGTTCATCCAGTCTATAAAGCTGCCGTACACACGCGATCTAATTCGAAATTGAGGGAAACTTTACCCACTGTCGAATTTACGGCGATGACTCATTCGAGAATTTAATCCGCGACGGGACCAGTTGAATACAATTTTAATCTGAACATCAAACAATGTGTGCGTTGATCTTGAATCGATTATGCTGAAGAAAACTGTGCAAGACTCGAAGGAAATATAAGCATGGATTATTATATTCATGCATCTTATAACGAGGTTACTAGATCATGCTTCAAACGCTGTAACGCATCGAGGAATCCATTTGATATTACTTGGTGGAATTCCGTTTAATTTCAGTGGATCGTATTTCATAAGTATTCTCGCGAAGATATTTTAGTCAGTCCATTAAAATATGGAATCGGTTTTACTGCGATATAACCGAGAGTTAACGGTTATCAATCGGCGCGTTGCCCCCTTTCAAGTAGTTTCCCTCGAGCGTAATCCGTTAGTGGCCCAAATAAATGTCATTCGCGAGCCGCGCGCGAAGCGATATGAATTAATTAGTACTCATTAATGTTGCTCGACGAAGCGAGCACGGAGTTCGTAACCGGTGTCGGTCTCCTCCTCGCCTACCGTTACTCGATCCGAATTAATTCCCACCGTTTCAGCTGCCTCAATTAGCCTTCGATATTTCAATTATTCGCCCCCACTCCACCTTCGTTCTCGCTTCACCGCGCCGTCTTCGCCGATTTAATTGGACGTCAACCTCAATTTCTTTTTTCTCCGCTTTACATGTTTATTTATATCTGAAATCATCTTTTTTCGAAACTGGATAACTTTTCAATTACCGACACCCAGAAATGAGTTACCATTCTGCCATTGTCGTAGAATAATTTCAATGATAAAGTCGATACTCGAGTGAGAGCTCGACAGACTAATATTTCCATTTGTTGAACAAGTAGCTCCCGTCCAGTGAAGCGTGCGACGTTGAAATTAGACTGTCGATGCCCGCGCACTGAAGGGTTGCGCGCCGGGAATCGATATTTCAATCGATCGGGAATGGCGCAACGCCGGGGCTCCGGGTCCATTTAGTCGTCAAACGCCATTTCACGACATTCCAGGTATAAAACAAAGTGGCTGCGCGGTTTCGCAAGCCACGTGCCGCCGCTGCACCTTTGCGATTTATCACGAAGCGTTCCTCGGCGTTGAACGGCGCGTAACCAAGGTAAGTACTTTTCGAGCCAGCCAATTTCTTGCATTGCCGGCGCGTTTTCGTCCAGTCACCGTCGCCACGCTCTAACGGGGCCTTTTGCTAATGATGAGCACGCAAACCCGACGCTGCCACGGAGTTACGTGAATTATCTTGATTGAACGTCCTTATCGAGCGAACAGGTGGCCGTCACGCGTCTATCAACCGGAAATAGAATGTAATCGACGCGGAATCTCCATCTTCAACCTCAGAGGAGGCTATTTTTTTTTTTATCCAACCTGTCCAAGCTATCGGGTGTGTCCTTTCACAGGACACATTCCATGCGTCACTCACTTCTAAGCAAGTTCATTTGCAGAGAAAACATTACGAGATATCGTAATTCAAATATAAAAAAAAGTCAAACAATGACGCATTCGTATAAGGCGTCATCGACCTTAACTCGACTGTTGTTTGCTTCGAAGGCAAATGGCAAAACGTTCACCGGTAGGATCCTGAAACGCGCTCATTTTTCTCACGGCATTCCGCCGTCCTCAGTTTCCCAAGTGTCGGCGCGGACTAAGTGCAAATTATTATGATCCGCGAATCGACAACATCACGCCGCGGTGCAATAGGTTGCAGACCCTTCGCCGTCGACGCTATCCATCTTCATACGATCGGATTTATCTTATTGCCACCTCGGGACTAAAACTCTTTCGTCGTTTCACGCCGTGAACTTTGTCTCTGCCTCGAATCCATGTTTTCCTTTCCCATCGAGAGGATCGATTCGCTCCAACGATTATCTAGGCCTCTGCCCGTAGATAATTTCAATTTTCGATACCCGTTATTGGAAGATTGTAATGGCGCTGTTATTGCCTTCATTGCCTTGCAAGATGATAGCATGAAGATACGAGATATTGATCCTAGCCAACAAAGCTTATAAAGCACCTGTTATTCTCAACAGTTTCGTACATATCTATAGAATCAATTCCCAATTTGTACAAATTGTTAAATTCGCCTTTTCAACATTTATACTCTATCATCATTTATACAGTGTGAGTCAATAAAAAAGAGAACAATTGATAGTTATTCTGTTGTATTAGAAAGTGTATCTGAATCTTTTATTTAATAAAAATTATTGAATAAAATTCTTACATTCCAGCGAATCATAATTTATTTTAAATGAAGTAAAGTTTTACTATTTCAAACAATAATTCTTAATATAAATTATGTTATATGTAGGTAATTAGTGAACTTATTCAAACGACCCAGTTAAATATATTACCCTCTAATTAATATTGATCGCAAGGTCTACCGAATTTAATATGCAGATCGACGCTCGATACTTTCGTCCCAAAAGCAACTTTCGATGGTCGTACACGTTCGCTCTATTTGGAGCACGACTGAAATCGAGCGGCCAGTTCCGGGCGGTGCTTTTCTGTGTTTCGCCTTAAACTCCTGGCAGGTGGAAATCTAATTAGCATACCGTTTGCTCTCTCGATACGACCAATGTCCCACGACCGAGCGAACACACGAGCTACTTGTGTACAAATTACAAAAACAAAACGACTGGAACGTTGTTGCAAGCCGTCTAATCAATTAACCATTTCATTCTCCTACATGCACATAATAGTACACCACAATTGCTCTCAATCTTTTATACATGATACAAATTCTAATGTATTTAATTAATAGACTGCGAATGTTTGTAGCAAATAAGAAACTTAATATTGTCTTAAAAGATGAAATCTAGATCGATTATACTTTTGTTATTCTACAAATCGTTCACAAAAGAAATCATCTCTTTTCTCAAGCAATGAAGAAAAACTTCTATCATAATTCTACTACTATTATAATGTACTTAAAATTTTGTTTTGTTATGATGCGACAATAAAAACGACAAGCACGACGTCGATAAGGGGGACCGAGAAAGAAAAGTTAATCGTCTCGAGGACGATAGAAAACGCAGCTTTCAATTATCCGGCTACCATTTCCTAGCGTTCGCAATATATTATACGAATGTTGAAGCTGTTCACTCAAGGACCCTGTACTCTCATCGTTGCAGCTTCATTAATCACATCACAGATGTAATTTCCATACTCGGTTCAAAGCGTGATTGATTGCGCCTACGCGAGAAAAATCCGCATTAACCGCGCGAGTTCACCGTCTCATTAGACTGCGTGAAAAATCAACTAGTCTGTAACAATCCACGAAGAAACAATTAGATCAGATACATTTTCCATCGACAAGTACTGTTCTTTTCAATCAAAAATTATGTCTAACATGTAAAAATGTACATAAAAAGCTTGTCTAACACTGTACGAGTCAGAGTGCTATGGATAAACCCAAGATTGATTAGATATCGATCTGAATTGAAAAAATGAAGTGTAGATTAGAACTTCTGTTACTATTAAAACATGATATGTATGTTTTTGATATTCTGACATTGTTTCCATCATCACCTGTTAGAACATAATTAACATGCGATTCATGGTCTTTAGCGTCATCTATCGTTCCTAATCATGCTAATGTCATAATTCATTTATTTCGTCTATCATTTGCCTATCGGCCTTCTTCTCTGTATTTAGTTCAGTTCGCCCCGAGCCGTCTTACTCATAAGACGCCATGTCTATTCCTGTATATTGTAAAATATTTCAAGAATAAATTGTTCTCATCGTTCTTCTTCGATTTAGTGGGACATTATTTTTATTGTTCTAAACCCGGATCCCTAACATCACCAAATATCTGAGACAGAGAATCTAGAGCGAGTGTATAAAAAATTATTCTGTGGGAGTATATAGACAAACGCGAGATCGATTCGATATCGATTCCCATTGAAACGTCTATGGATCAGTAGAATCTATATTAGATAAACGATCGCTGGCTCCCTTTCTTCGACCCCGAAACTCATTTCCCACAGATTCGCCGACACCCACCGGGCATGAATCTCCGTGAAAACCGAGTGCACGTGCGGCGAGCACTCTCACGGCTTTCGAACGGTTCTATCGTTGCGGTTTGCGTCTATTGCCGGGTTCGTAAATCGGCGAAGAAGCTGTTTCGCAGATTCGTCTAGGTTTCAGATCACGTTATCGACTGTCGAGAGATCGAAGAGGGCCGATACAGTCGAAGACGAGCGGACAATTACAAGCGGATCGGTTCTCATGGACGCGCGTCCCTTTTTCGTCGGAAACCGCGTCTCATTATCACCGGTTTGATCGCGAGGCTCGGTTCGTAATCGGTTTTCGCGATGGTGGCACGCCGCGAGGAACGCTTTCGCACGGTCCGTGTGCCATAGCGCCTCCTCTCCCTTTCTCCGGACGTCGAGCCTTTTTTGCCGCCGGAATGTGTGCCAAGTGCACGCTCGCGGAACAGCGTTTCGGTGCATCGCGATTTCTTCGGCCTCGAAGCTCCGCGACGAAGTTGCAAACACGTTCAAAAATATTTTACAATTTATTCCGATCCGATGTCTGAATCATAAACATTGATTCGATTGTTCTAATTTAGAAAATTCGACTTGCAAGAAGCTTTTTCATAACTAGATATGGATTCGAGGGTAGCTCGGGTTACTGGCCTTTTAATTGAAGAGCATCCGGATCTCTATTTCTAGTCATAATAAGCAAACGACGATGCTCGCATACCAGTACGCGGTATGCACAGGCTAATAATAGTTTGCATTCAGCAATGAAATCGAGAATATCGACACGTTTCCAATGTTTATACGAAACGAGAGATAGTTTGCTTAACGAATGTCAATCAGTTCTTCACTTATGTCAATTTGATCAATCATTAGTACATTTATCTGTACCTAATTTATCTGAAGAAAATAGTACATCTTATCACTAGATTGCGGATGTTTATACATTTATGAGGATTTTCAATAATTTAAAGAGACACAGTATACAATAATATGTAAATAAATATTTAGAGGAGAAAACAAATATTTATATGCATTTCGTATCTTTAATTTTATTTATTAAAATAAGCATTTGCGTATACATTCGCAGTATACCTTTCACAAAACTGTGTACGAATAATTTCAATCTGATTCGCAAGGGATATAAGTCGGAGAGCGTAACACATAAATTTTGATTTGGTGCATGAAAGGTCTGAGTCAGCCATAGAAGAAGAAAAGAAACTAGATCAGATTTTGTGGAAACACTTCGAAGCATAACCGTAGAGTCGGCGATGCACCAAAGAGATAACATCGGATCGTACGCCATTCACTATGAGCAGAGTCGATGCTCCTCTTTGCCCTGGTACGAGGGTTTTCTTTTCCGATGCTCTTCCGGGTCTTCTTGCCACTTCTCCCGGCTCGAATTACCGATCGAACTAGTCACCGAGTCTCCGAGACCCGGCATCGTGTCGCATTAACCAAGAGGTTCTTGCCTCCGCTTCTGCCTTTACTGGTTACCCGGAGAAATTCGAAGAAGAACAGTTCGCAACGGAAATATCTGTCCGAATTAGAAAAACGTTTGCTACGCGAGATGAATCAGAAGCAAAGAAAAAGTGTACGAACGTGTTTCCTCGTGAATTCAGTCTCCGACTCGAGCCCACAGGCGAACTTTATATAATTATCCAGTTCTTCCGGTTTGTAGGAAGAAAAAAAAGCGTGAGAATCTGGATCAAGGAAATGGGAAACGCTAATTCAGGATGGAGTACGTTGCCTACCTCAGTAATTAATTTTTCCATTTTTTTAAACATTGCCACTCGATCGTATTTCGACAAAGCGTTGCACGCCCGTAGTTGCGAAAGGGAATTAAATCAGCGATTCCCATTCGGTTTCGCAACGGCGGCGCAGCCAAGAATTTTAATACCGAGCCCCAGCAAAATGATACCGACCTACCGATTCGCCAATCTCTGTCTCCTTCTTTTCACGATCGAATTACCGCGGATCAGATTCGATCTTCCTTCCTCGCGCTAGGTGCCGGGGCTCGCATGTCGCGATACTTCATACGCGAGTGCTCGGGAAAACCGAGTTCGCACCGTAGGTAAAGAAACCAGACATCGCATTGTTAACAAGTTCTACGTTCATTAGTTTAATGAATATAATGAACGCTTTCAACATTGCTACTTCGCCCTATCTATTCAATATGGGAATAATAAGATTCGATGAACGATCAAATCAATTAAACCGATCCACGATTCAACAAAAAAAAAAAAAAATGCTGGTATATGTGAATCGTGGAAAATGTTTTCCGGTTCTCGGTGAAAGGTGGACACGGGGAGGATAAAGAAAGACGAGAGAGCTGAAAGGGAAGAGATAGGTGAGCTCTATTCATAGAACAATAGGCGGCATCGAGGTACCAGACGATGAAGTCACGACGCGCTCGTGTTCCAACATTGTGGGCATTTTGCCGCGGCCAAATAGCGCCGCTTTAACGCGTTCCGCGATTCGACGAGCATAGGCGCAACGGTGTGCGGCGTGTCCCGTCCCGATCGAACGCTGCTAACTACAGCCGTCGAGAACCGAGCGAACATGACCATTTCCCTATAGAAAATCACGTGGAAACAGACCGTGTCCCAATAACGTCGCGACATGAATTTAACCAGTTCAATAATACATGTACGTGCGCTTGTACAGTTATTGAAAAAATTGTAACGTGAAATCGTCGATTAAGAACTCGCAGTTTATACAATGATCGGATCACTTGGAACAATGATGGACGCTTCTATTAAATTAAAGCTCGGATTAATAATTTTATTTGCACTCGTTGCAATCTGCAATTCTATCAGATTTCTTAAGAAGCACCTGAACAACGGAATTCTACGAATCTAGAGGGAGTTTGGAGCAACGAACCCGTGGCCAGGTGAACGGGATATTCTTGGATCGCTAAATGGATCCCGTAGAAACACAATCCTAGTTCAAAGGGGTGATGTTTAATGTATTAAAGAATCGATCGTCGCCGGTGGATCGGCGATTCGAGTAATCCCATTGTCCGCGGACAGTGGCACGACGAAGCCGTGCAGATGAATAAAGTCCTCGTAATTGGCTCAAACACGGCCTCTTCGATCGACATTTTCACTTTCCGGTGGAGATCGTTGCTCCGATAATCATCTAGCTCGTAGTTAAGACTAAATGGCAACAGATCGTGAAAGAAATAAACGTACAAATATTCAATCATACTATTATCTTAGAGAATTCCATTTCTTTGAATCTCCTTTCCCCTTTTCATTACATAATTTACTTAAACATTAAACTAGCAATTCGAAACAGCCATAAACTGTTCACGAATACGTTCCTAGAATGATAGCGAGTAGCGACGAACAGCGTGTACAGGCCGAAACTATGCAAAGTATTTCTCAATTATCGAACTCTAACGGTTGTATGGTAATAGTTCAATTTCTTTCGTACATTTCTTCGCAGTTTTCGAGACAATGGAACACCGCGAGTTTCTCCGCTCCGCGCTGCTCGTAAATCAACCCGATTTATGGTTTCTATACCGCTAACAATTACGAACCCATTATCTTGCGATTTTAACGTGTTAGCAAAAAGATCGATCGATTCGATTTCACCAAAGACAAATGCTGCAATCTGCCATTATAGGTTCCCAAGATTTTTCGATAATTACACTGAATTTAATTGCATTTAAAGAATGATTAGGTATGCAAAAAATATAGAGTGTAATACATGGAATATTAAAAACTAAATGGATATTGCAATGTGTATCAAGTAATTCTCTGTAGATTTTATTATGCATAAAATTGTGAAGTTTAGAAATTTAAAGCGAATTTATGTATAAATGATGCCAGAGGACAAAGCACTCTTAACCCTTCACTGATTGGATGAAAGAACGACGTGGTAGCGGCAGTCATTTACCTGAAACCCTCTGCAGTCTCTAGCCCACTATCGAACGAGAAAATATCGAGTTACCATGAGACAATGAACCGAAGTCCCCATGATTATCCGCACGAAACTCGTACAAGACCTACTCCAATACACTTTCTTGAATGGATCCAATTCATTCCAAACCTCAGTGAATAAAAAATATTCCTTATCCTTTCTAATCATTGATATCAACATTAATAAAGGCGTTAAACGTAGAGAATATATAATTATTTATTATTATCATTGATAAGATATTCAATGAAGTATTGGCCATAAAATTCATTAATGGCTTTCTCCCTTCTTTTAGACTATTTTATTATAGCCAACTAACAATATGATAAAGTATACTTGATGTTCCTATTTCAAAATCGATTGAAATTTCCATTTAAATTTCAACAATGATCAGGAATTCAAGTGCATATTAAAGCGAATAAGAGCCACAGCGAGGAGAACAATCGACACTGGGTTCATGAAAACTGCTTTCTCCCGTGGCCGGGAGAGTTGGCATTATACATATAGCAAGCCACGCGGCATTCCACAGATTGATTGGCTTATCGATAATTAGCTTAGCACGAACACCGTGCCGGACCTTTTCGTTTCACCGTCTGACCCTGCAACGCCCTGCTCGGACTTCTGCGACTTGGAATTCCTATCGAACCGGCTATCTCGCGAATTCGTCGAGACCCCGGCGTTTCTACTCTCGCGGTCAGCTATTGTTTAGCAATTTTCGTTTCCCCTCATTGTTTATCAAATACAGAGTTATATAGTAAATCTCCCAATTTCTATTCACATCATAATATCACTGGCTTACTATTACATATAAAATTACAGAGAAAAGTCAGTGAGTAGAAATTGGGACCATTACTATACTAGTTTCAGAGAGAAGGTGGTGGTAAACTAATTTCTACTGTCCTCCGTCGATGGAAAGCGAAACGAGCTCGGACCGACTGTTGCCAAATGGAGAGAACGTGAGGTTTGCTGATTAAGGGAAATTTCAATGAGAACGAGTGCAGCGGCTTTTCCTCGTATCTCAAGGAAAAGTAGCTTGGAATACTATTTCCAAAATCGGTATAAAAAGTATTGCAAAATTGCTTTCTCTTCTACGTAAAAGACAGCTTTAAACGATAACTTGTATACGTAGGATGTACATAACATTTGTGTATCACATACGTCATGTTTGAGTCGTTCTAAGAATGCTACAAAACATCCTGTGTTTCAAAATCGGGGACTACCCCGGTTACGCGCGTTTGATTCCTTCGATTCTTTCAACTAATCAATCATTCGTCAAAGCAAACAAACCCACGGCAATACCACCCAGCAAACAATGAACGCATCGATTAGGCGGCGCGTAGGTGTCCGCTCGCCTGCGAGTCGAGTCGCATTTGCACGTGTCGCACGTTCCCTGGGCGACGAGAGGCGACGACGACGAGGAACGCGGAGATAAAAATACGGTGAAGGAGAAGAAAAAAGATGCATGGAAAAATGAAAGGTGGAAATAAGAGAGAAGGGAGGCGAGACGACGCGACGCGACGCGTGCAGAAAGGACCGCCTTGAGGCTTTAAGAGGTTGCGGACAAAGGGAGAAGGTAAAAAAAAAAAAGAAGCAGCGACGTGCGTACGGGGCATAACTCGCGAATAATGCGCGGTTTTATACGGGCGTACGTGAGCGAGCCATAAGCAAATGCATTTTGCAGCAACCAGCCCTTAAGCCCCAGTCGCATGTGCAACGTGGATCGCGTTCGTGAACCGAATTCGCTCGTCGCGTCGTTAAGATAGAAATAAACTCGTTAAAACTCCAACCACGAGGATGTTTTGAAACCGCGAGCAAAAAGATATATCTTAAGGAAAAGCTTCTGATGCAGCAAATTAAAGTTAACCCCTTTACTGTGATAAAGGCACACGACAGACAGTTCGAATCGTTTTATGAGGACGTCGAATTACACGGTGTCCTCAAATCACTGACTCGGAAAAAGCGTGATAATCGCAAGAGGAATACTCAGTCGTTTTCCACAAATTTTCTACAAATTAATATGATTAACCACGTAGCCGCGACGCCTCTATTTTGTCGAAGCCAGTGAAAGCATGCCATTAGAGACGTGCCACTTACTTTTTCGCGAAAATGAAAAGAAAAAAGAAAATGTAAGAGGAAAGCGAGGAAGGGAGGGGGCTATCAGAGGACAGTAGGCACGTCCATTATGATGCAAATTAACGTCGACCGAGGAATTTTACGCTCGGCCTCGATTTTTTTCCGCGCATTGCGGGTTCATTAGAGTGTGCCAATTTCCTTCTGGCGTTTCTCGCTCGCTGGGAAAATATCTCGTGCGCGCGAATTCCCCCGACCCACGATTTCAGGCCAATCCCGTTCGCGAGAAACGAATTAAGCCCGGTGTGCACGCGTTAATTAGCTGATTAAACGGCGATGGCGCAACGCGTGTCACCGGGACGCGTGCAATCCGATTCCGTTCGGCGTTCACTGGGTCGCCCGTTTGACGTCTTCCGATGATGAATGACTCGAAAGCGTTGGAAACACTATACGTACAGTGATATGGAACAGGGGAAAACGATGACTCGGCGAGTGAATTTAATGCGAGTCGAGGCGAGTGTAACCCAGATCGGAAATAGCCTAAACTGAAATGGCTTAGGCTTGATTTAGATTCGACTTTGCTCGAGCACCATCACCGTTTTGCTTAATGAGTTCCGAGCTTCGCGAACTATAAATTTGATGGGTATTAAACTTGCAGAATTCGTGGTATGTTTATTATTTATATTTCCGGAACGTGAGTTTAGGTCAGCCGAATTTAATGCAGGTAATTAAAGTCTGCTCGGGTCAGACGTTACGCGACCCGAATATAATTTAATTAATTCGGCCAAAGTTGAACGACAATTTAGCACAGCCCACGTTTAATAATCTCTACCCTACGCAGCGTAAGTAGGTACTTATTGTTAGCTATGTACGTCACGTTCTGAGTTCGAAACCCATAATCTTACACTTGTGCCATTTTCAGAGTGCCCTAATAATTAAACTCAATAACAAGTCCAAAGTTCTATCGCGTAGCAATGAAAGTCTACATGACGGATTCCCAACCCTTTTCATGCACGACATCATTTAAAAGAAATAGTTTTCTTACATATTATTATCGACCGTCTTACATTTTTCTCTATAATATGAAGCATAAAACATTATCATAATACAAGTAATTATACAAAAATAATTTATAGATAAGATTTAGATTAAGGATTATCAATTTTATTAGTACATTTTTTGTAATCAATGGTATCTTAATTACGCCGATTAATCGTGGGTGCATATTCGGCTATCGACCCCAAGAGGGGCGATAACAATCCAGTTGGGAATCCCTGGTCTAGGTCCTTAATAACTGACAACTAGTGGCTTAATAAAGCATAAATTCAATTATGGCAATGGTGCAAAGCTCGCGTGGGACGAGGTTAGCCGACAAAAGAAAAGTATTCGTTCTTTCCTCACCTGATAAGACTATTTCCTCGGTTACAAAGAGTTGAGGCTAACAATGAAGTATGCCGGTTACGCAATAAAAGCACGCCTGTGTACATACGTACGGAATACACGGTGAATGAATAACAACTGGCGCTCGTGATAAACCCGTTACGTATTTTATGAAAACGTGCTTTCATGCGAATTTATCACATGAATATCTACTTTAATACCGCGAAAATCTTTTTTAAGACTTCATAATAATATAAAAGATGATGAGTTACTTCAGCCAACAGTTTGCACTGACTCACTTCGTATATACAGACAACGTCGAATGCGTACGCGCCGATTGCGCAATAGAACGATCGTGTACTTAACAAGGCGAGCTATCTCGAAAGAAACAAGGTCCGTATCCTGATTGCGGCTATTATTTAAAGATCGTCAGTGAAAAAAAAAAAGATCCAGAGATCCCGAATGGGAATGGTTGACAAAACATCGACACGTGTAAACGTTCGTAGGTATCGGTATCGGCCACGCAACACGTTGACACGCTGATTTAGCAGGTACACGGTTCGTTTCGACGCGTTCGCTTTGTCATTATTGTTATGCAACTAATCGTTGGTAAAGCGACAGGTAGAATCGCCTGTCGATCGGTCCTCACGCGTCCTTTGTACGCGTTTCATAACCGCGGCCGAGGTAAAAATTTGCCCTGGAGGATAATTGCCATTAAATATACGGTATGTTGTAATTGTTTTTAATCCGAAACGCAACGATTCTACAGCTAACTTATCGACAAAGTTATTTGCCTCTTATCGTATCGTTATCGAGGCTAATTTCGACTGCAATGTTTGTTTGCGCATAGCGTGATGTATTTGATGACATCATAAACCTACATACATACATACATACATGCATACATAAGTAAATTCTATAGCAGAGTAACTGAAAGAAAACAGTTATCAAATCTTACACGCGATTCGTTTCGATTGCGGCTACGTAATTTCTATAGTCGAATCGATGAACGCAATTAATGGGGAACGTTTGAAGTAACATTGAGGGAGCAGAATTATCGACGATTTACAAGCAAACGCGGCAAACACGGTGAAAATCTCAGTCACGGTGCGCATGAATTAACAAGATCCACTTAATTAAGGAGAGTCAGAACGTATAGTGTGCAACGTATACGGCTGTTACGCACTGCCTCGCTGTTAGTCTTTAAAGGCCTTTAAGGCCTTAAGGCGCCTTCTAATTATTCACTTTCTCCGACGTCTCGCGGTGAAACGAGCCAGAGATTTACAGGCTCGCGTCTACGCTCGATGTAATTTCGTTGATAGCTCGAATCGGCCGGGAATTACAATACGCTTTGTCGCGTCGCGCGTTCGATTCCCACAAGGCTTCCGGGTTCGCCTGCTACAACCGTTTATCAGGTTCTTGCAACGATTCGAGTTTGTTGCACGTATTTCATTTCAAAACCTCGTCAATATTTTCATTTCACGTAATACGATACGACGCAGATGTGGAATAAAAAAATTTTGCTAAATCATATTGTATTAAATTGCCGCAATGCAAATAAAACGAAGCTTTCGGAGTAATTTGAATAAATCAAAATGTAGGAGCAGAGCACGTTTTATTAAAGTAGAGCATCTAATGAGAGTGATTTACGTGGCGTTCGCGTCAGCGGAGCTGTTCGGATCTGATGTCTGCCTTTCGGAATGATATATGATCGTTCATGACGTGGGGATAATTTAAATTTGAATGCTCCGGGGCTTTTTTCTTGTAATTACGTTACATTATTCTTATCTCCCTCTGACGACGTTAATACGCGTCAGTCGTTTACTTAGCTATTACACATTCAGTTATACCGCTGTATTCGAGGTTACCGAAAAACTACAAATTATTTTAATTGAACAGTTTTATTAATTCGTTTTTCAAATTCGCTCCTTCCGCTTCGAATCGGCGAGTCACTGATTATAATGAAAACGATACTGCGATCAAGGTACATATTCTAAGGCATCTC
This sequence comes from Ceratina calcarata, assembly GCF_001652005.2. Classification (NCBI taxonomy): domain Eukaryota; kingdom Metazoa; phylum Arthropoda; class Insecta; order Hymenoptera; family Apidae; genus Ceratina; species Ceratina calcarata. Next base: position 433,974 of record NW_017157935.1, read on the forward strand.
TCAAGGTAAACGACGAGCACTAACCGGAAGAGGATTCTCGATTATTCGCGGAACGGATAAAAACTCGCGGAAGACCGGTCGCGGCTGTCATAGGAAATCAAGGGAGAGTATCGTTGATCGAGGCCAAACACGGTCATCCATGAGACCGCTTTCTACTCGCGTGTTCCTCGACAACGCGGACTCCGCGGGATTCGATAATCGATCGTTTAAACTCGCTGTTCGCGCGTCCGACAGAATCACAACCCTACACGCTTTCAATCCGATTCGAGCCAACACACGTGCCTCGAAATACTTGCTCTACACTACACTACAGTGTGTATCAAACCCAAGCAATATAAACGTGAATGATCGAACCATTTGTTGATAATAAATACACCGTTGATTTTTATGCAATTTCTGACGTCAATTTATAAAATGAAATGTAAATAGGAATTTATTTTATAATTTTGATATCTTTAGACACGATGTGCATATATTATAATTTTTTTGTAGATTCATAAAATATACAGTCTGATAATGAAACTACGTTCGAGAGTAAAATTCGCATACACGATTCAAGGTTAAAAAATGTTGATTTCTACGGTATGAAATAGAGCATTAAATTAAGGTGGCCAGGATTGGCTACTCGAGGACAGCGATTAATCCTGTCGATTTCTCTCTTAACGCCAGGACAACGTCGCGAAAAAGAGATACCAATAGAGGGAATTAATATAGCCGGTGCTTCGAGCATTGAACGTGAGGCCCCCGGTATAAATCTCCTCGGTCCCGACGAAACGGTCCCGCGTTGTCGCGAGTCTTATCGATCCGGTCGCGGGAAAAATTCGATATACGAAGCGTTAAGGATCGTGCGTCGCCAGAGAAAGTTTAGAAAGGTACGTTAGTTCGCGGTCGTAAATATAAAATGAGAAAAGAAAAACCGAACGATCGGAACCGTTTACGTTTCGCAGTCACGTAGCGGAGCAACGCTTTCAGCAGAAGTTGGGAGCGTCCGACGATGAAATCGAAACAGTTAAAGCCGCGTATCCACTTGTAACCCGTTGTAAGTTTCTTAATCTGACCATCAAAGAATCTCACAGATACTTTAAATTAGTAACTATCAGAGATTATTTCAATTGAAACCTAATAGAAAATGATTGCGTATTCTTGTGTTTCAGTAAAAGGTCTACATGAATTCTTTATTCAATGGCTTATGATTTTTAAATGAAATCAATAAATGATATTTTAAATGATAATTCTCATTGATTCTCCCTATATATTTTATAATACATCATAACATTTATGAACGACAACGGCACGTAATGGTGATACGAGGATACAAGTGGACGTGCAGCTTAACGCGTGCATTGTAAACTATAAGTTGACGGAAAGGAAAAAGAGAAGAGAAGGATATCGTATCGATCGTTCCGAGCGAAGAGGATCGAGAGGCACGAGATCGGAACGCGGTTATCCTCGCTTTCTCGATAATGAGAAAATTGCGCGGTTCGATCGATCTTGTAACGCGATCTCGCGATCATAGACTGTCGATAACGCGACCCGAGGCATCGAAACGGAAGTGATCGATGGACCAGGCTCCGTATTTCCGATCACCACCTTCGTTTCACCGCGCTTCCGCTACTCGGATCAAAAGATTCCAGATTACAGATCTTGTTTTCACTTACCTTCGTCCGATTCAACGGATTCGAGAAGTCCCAGCCCGGAGCCACGAACAGGTAGCCGCATTTTGAAATCTTCCTTGTTGCCTGCAACATCAAATAAAATGATCGTCAATTTTTATATAAAAATGATAATTCGTCGATTTGAAAAATGAAATACAAAATCGAGATTTCTTTTATGTTTAAAAAATAATTTATAATGTATTTCCAATACTCTGCACATTACATGCATCTGTTATATTTCGTTCACATTCAATTTTTCTACAAACGCATAAAAAGTTTGATGATTTTCATTCGAATCTGTTGCTAAATAAAACAATTGCGTGGCAAGTGTTTGAAAATAAATACGATCGGATTTGTTTGTCGATATCGAGCGAGTGTGTATACTAGAGCGTAGTAAGTGGCTTCGGAGAAATCAGAATGGATTCGAAGTGGTCACACTTCGTCGCGTGCATTATGCGTTTCGTCACGTTGCATTGAACTTCTGACGTCGTTATTATTTCTATCGGGTACAAGGACTTTCTACGTAGTTTCACGTACAACTCGCTGGCTGTAGGCGGACACCGAACAAGAATCGTGCGCAGCCGGCAATGAGAGAAATATGAATATCGTTGCGCGGCACGGCGATATGAATAAAACTATGAAACCCCCACAAAGAAAGAGGCGAAGTCAGTTTTCTATATTGACCTAACGCGCAGCACCAGGCTTACATAACGTTTCTGTAGCATTTTCTCATTAGCTCGGTATTAATCCCACTCGTTTCGGTTTCCGATCAACCTTCATCACAATTTCCATACCTATTTCGTTCCTCTCGAACGATGAGGGTTTCAAAAAAAGAAAAAAAAGGAACAAGATACAACAAGAAATAATTATTAAAAAAGTTCCGCGTATCGGCATTCCAGAGAAAACATAGACGGAATATCAACCACGAAAAGCAATCTCGACGGAACGAGCCTCTTCATCCGAGGAGCTAATCAAACTTTCCAACAACGCCGCCGCTGCACGCCAGATCCTCTTCAAACTCTATTATTATGTTTAGAGGAAGATTTAGGGGCTACCGTCTGTGTAAGGCACGAGCTGAAGGAAACCGAGTGAGAGAGAGAAAGGGCTACCGTGTACGGAAAAGAGAAAGGGAAACGCAGAAGCTTGGCGGCCATTCAGGTGGAAAGGAAAGTCACGTGAGCAGGTACGATATCTCCGAAGAATCTTAAATCGGTCATTCATCAAGAGCACCGTACTTACTACGCTTCCTCCGTCGTGCATTTCATCTGTTCTCGTTGTGCATTTTCAATTTTATACCGTCCGCGCTTCAACCAATGAAAGTACTCGCGATTTTCTCGAAGCTGAATAATAATTGTGAAAGAGCAGCGATTAGAAAATGAATGACTTTCTGATGACATGAAAGATCAACAGATAATCCTCGCTGTGCATTTTCAATTAAGAACGTATTACTATCTGATGACACGGAGGATGGTCTTACCTCAAAAGAGAAAACGAATTTAATATCGGAAACTTTCTTCTAGTTCCAATTGCGATCTTCCTATCTGACGTTAATACCCGAAACTGAAGCATACGCAAAGAAAGCGGGAGCGTATTAAAGTTAATAAGCTCACCCTAATATAAAAAGAAAGTTCTAACTTTCCTTCATGTATCATTAAACATATATCACTTACGCTCTCCATTTATAATAAATTTGTTAAAACGAACCGAACGATCACAAATTCACTGTCTTATTAAAGAGTTTACTTATTGACTCATGCTAGGAATACTTTTATTCCTGCGAGCAATTTCTCGAAGGAACGCCTTCGACGGATCGTTTTCCTTGGAAATATGTTAATGAGCCCTCGCGCCGAGGTGCATACATCATTCCTCGGAAACGCTTCCGTCGGGCGACGGAGTGCAGCTACCATGAGTCTATTCCGCGTTTTCCAAATTCCATACCTCGGCAAACTAAAAAACGAGTCACTTATGCGCATCACTTTCGCTCATTACGAAAGCTGCATCCGCGACCGAGCTACGACTTTTTCTCTGAAACCTCTTCGACGACGATCAAAGAAATTTCACCTAGAATGACGCGCGACGACCCAGATTTCCCGCGAACCGCGACGAAAGATAATTGAAATGTTTGAAATAACACAGCATTCTCTTTGTGAAATGTTCAGTGACGACGTTATCAAGAATTAAAACCGTCGTCATATCTTCGATCGAGATATTGCACGTCCCTTCTTACAATAAGTAATAAGACAGAACAATATTATAGATGATCTCATGTGAAGTCTCTAATCTTCTCTTTGCTGCTCTTGGCTAAAGTTGAAAGGCTTTCTTATGCGAATCGGTACAAAAATATTCTGCGAAGCGAATAATGGAGCGAGACTAGAAGAGAGCTAGAGGAAGTGTATTTCGCACGGTGAAGGAAAAAGAGGAGCGAAGCGTAGGTACAGTAAGAAGAGCGATACGTCTTCGTTCCTGTGGCTGACGATCATTTTCCAGTGCGTGGCAATCACGAAACGAGGCGATCATCTGGCCGGCGCGGCGCGGGCAAGAACGAGAATTCACTCCGCTTTACAGTGGAATAAAGTCGAGCAGGTTTCGCGGTCTCTGTTAGCCCCCAGAGAGAAAGGAGAGGCGGAGAGAAGGCCGCGTTCCCCGTGAGCGAGTCTTTCTTTGGAGAAAATTATGGTGTACCCTTGTACGGACTAAACAAAAGATCACGGACACCGGCAAAAAGCCCCGATGCCTAAACATGCGCGAGCCGTACGGCGACTGGAATTCCATTGTGAACGGGGTCTAACAGAAACCTTGTCCACGATAAACTAATTTACGCCCGGGAGATCTCTCCGCGCTCTTGGCGAGCGCAATTACGCGAAAGATAAATGAACGTCCACTCGTTTATTGCGCGTTCGGAGACGCGAACCGCGTCGAAACTACCCCCTAGTCGCGGCAAAAACGCTACGACTTACATTCTTCCGCTAACGTATCTCACACACAATGACAATAATGCTTTAGTATCGATAAATGAGAAAACTTTCTTGCTCCGATCCTATTTAAAGTGTAAAATGGATTGAGAACACCAGGAATAGCATTGTGTGACACAGTGATTAGTGATCACTAGTCCATCTTTCTCCATGCTTTACCAAAACGGGATATCGTACAATAGTAAAATTAAGTCTTGCAACAAATTAGCGCAGAGTTAACGAAACATTTACGATCGATCCTGAATTGGATAGGATCCGATCGTGATCCAGCTGAAACGGAGCCGTTTAACCAAGTACGTACCAAGGATTTCGCCTTTACAGATCGAAGGTTGATCGCGAACACGGTGAATTCGATTATCTCGAAGCTATCGCGTTTAACCCGTCCGATGCAGGGAGAGGAAACGGCCGGATCCATTTCACTACGTATTACGAAAACGAACGAACGCGTCGAGTACACGGTTAGCGTGCACTCTCTTTCGCAAGAAAGGGGAAAAGTATGCATAATTGCATATCGGTGTTCCGGGAACGGATTCACAGTCCAGTTACCTTATCGAGGACGCGAGAAAATCGCGATTCGACCAAGAAACGAGCCAATAAAATCTACGAATTCCGATCCGAGCCTATAGATAATCCTTTCTCCACCGCGGATGCGAAAGCTTTTTCGTACCGCTCGAATCGATCGAATCTACGGTCTGTTTAACCGCTTTCCGTCCGGCCAGCCGCTGATTTCCTGTCGCCCGGCGCACGTTCACAATTGACTTCCGGTATCCCGGGCTCTCCCCCGCGCCGCGATATCACACCGGACAAAAGCCGGGCTATCGTGCGTGCAACATTTATTCTATTTTAAATCGTAGAACGATTTCAACTTGCCGGATGAGATGGTACGAAAACATTTCACAAATCCATTGTTGGCCCCCTACTTTTCTATCGTTCGACGTTTTCAATCCCTGAGTTATCGCGTTCATCGGTTGTTAAGTGATTCTCTCGGAACAATATTTATCCTCGTTAATCGGAGCCAGGCACCATCCGCTGCTCTCACCTCTCACCGATAGATACTAATTAATACCGCGATCTCGATCGAGGCCTCGATAAATCATCGGGACGACAGCGGCTCTGACAATGAGAAATGTTTCCACGGCCCCTGGTGCTAAACGTTCCCGTCTCTAACGATACGGCAACGATCGACTCGATGCCGAAAGAGCGGCGACCCGCTGCGATCGTTGCGCAACCGTCGTCGCGTCGAGGGACAGGTCTGTCCCAGCAATTGGCAATAATTGGATAACAGGTTGATCGGTAAAGGGTCCCTCCTCGCGGTCGTCCTTGACACGATTCGCCCGAGCCTGCGGTCCTTAAACTCTAAACGCAACTCGGATGGGGCCCGCTTCAAGATCGGCCGGCTAATCTCGTACGGAGATAAGGAGGGTGTAGATGCGCATCGGGCTATCGCCAGTTCGTAACGAGCCGCGGCGAGGTGAACGCTTGCCTTTACGAAGGCAATTAAAGATATGCCTCGTTCACCAGCTCGTTAACCAATCAGACCGTGTCGTGGGCGACGCCCGACGAATAAAAAGATACCGTTCGAGTTCGCGTGAGTTCTCTACGTGTACCTAGCCACCGTGCTACGCGAGTCGTTTCACTTGTCTACGACGGTAAACACTTGAAACTGTGAAACGTTTCTTTACAAGTTCAACAACACTTGGAAAGACAGACTGTTAGATATATCTACACAATTTTTCCTAATCATTGTCACCAAAGTATACAACCTACATTCTATTAAAAATTACATGAATCACGAGATAAGATATTATATCAATTAGTTCATGAACCATTATATTATCAAATGTATTAAGCATTACAACAATTCTTGTACTAACTTTTGTTAAATTTATGACTCGTATTATATGGTGCAATGGTGGTAAATCTATAATTTATTTCATGACCTAAGAATATATCTTCAGTGTCTCTCGAATTCCGTTTCCCAGCGGTGTTTGCGGTGCGATCGACGATTTGTCCGGCCACCACGGTGATTTCTACGCGCGCCGGGGCGAGGCAACCATATACCGAGATGGGTACTCTTCGCCTCGAAGCTGTCTTTCTCCCATCGAAGGAGGCCCGGGGATCCGCTCGCGTGCATCACACGAGGAATCCCACGCGTCTCGTCGTCTGCATATACCACATCCGGTGTCCATCTCTGGCCACCGGCCACCACTTCCAACAACCACTTCTCGCTGCACCGAGAAGAAAACCTGTACTCTGTACTCGGCTAGCGTTGCGGCCAGACACTATCGCGAACCGAAACCGACAAAAGTAGACTTCACAGATTGGAACTGTTATTATTATTATTATTATTATTTGTCCATTGTATGGCAAGTACAAAGTACATAGATGACATGTGTATATGCAAAAATTATAAATTAAAAAAGAGTAGGACGGACAATAGAAATCTACAAAATGTTCCTTCATTTGTTTAAAACCAAAAACAGAACTGATTTCTTTCAATCCATTTCGTATTTTATTGGGATTTTCTATATTACTTTGCAACTTATAGAAATTGAAGGGAAGAATAATGTCAATTCAGTGAGAGGCGAAAAATCGACATCCTCGATTCCAATATCATAGTGCAAATCAACCGCACTCCCACCAGGAGTTTCGATATCCGGAGACACTCGACGAATGATTTCTAGTTTCGTCGGCTTTCTACTCAATTAACCACTCAACCACGTAACAACCGTGAAAAACCTCTACGAATTATTCCATGAACACACATTTTCCAAACCTATTCGATGAATTACATTTATTAACTGTACCTATTATGATCATTTACCGAATTGAAATACCTACTGCAAAAATAAAGGAGCAGAAACAATAGGTCGTTGCGTCGTAACAAGAACGAGGTTCACCTAATTTCGAGTTCTTTTCTCAGCAGTAGAGACGCGAGAGCTCGCGTCTCTTTCCCATGAACGAGTACCTCGCGTTTCCACGCGAGCAGCAATTAACGAAGCGTTCGTAACGCCAGTCCTACAATTAAGTGGTCGTTAAACCTCCGCCCAGGAAAAGTGAACTCTCGCCCGTCGTCTTGATTAAACAGGCGAACACTGCGTTCTGTTAACCCGCACTACAGCCAGAGAGTGCTCTACGAGAACGTAGCTTACGAGAACCTTTCAACGTCGTCTCAAGTTCGACGAAACGGCTCCCATTCGTTGATAATGGTCACGTTCACCTGTTCGTGGAATGGCGTAGGTTGTGCAAAGATCGCGAGACCACTTGCGTGTCTCGTTTTTAAACGATTACGTGCGACGAGATCGAGGAGGTCCCAGGAAAGTGAAAGCGGGACTAATCGATTCATAAACATGGTTCTTTCAAAATTCGTATCAAGAGTATAGACTTGAACGTGTTACGGAGTGATTTAATGGTTTCCTTAAATTGTATAATAGCTTTTCGAGATTGTACATGCCAACGTTTATTATTATTCTCACGACACGAATCCCTCTCATCGACCAGGCAAACAAGACCCTACATGCCTCGTTGCATGATTAGAAACGCATCCACTGCAGGTTGCATTGAATAGCCAACAAAAAAAGGGTCAGACTCGAACAGTCCCTCGTCGAAGCAACAACGATTACATATGTCCCCCATTGAAACATAGAAATCAAGGGGTTGGAAGGACGTAACGTATCATTATCAACGTAAAGCATTCGTACGACTTAGCATCATCGATCATGGCCGAAGACGGGAAGAAATCGAAAATCAACGGCAGCAGCTCGGGAGAGGATCATTACGTTACGCAAGATTAACTTCACCTCCCCTGCCTCACTCGCCCTTTTCTCGGTGGCGTGTTACGTCGATTACCGGTTCGCATGTTTCGCAACAACAATACAGCTGTGCATACAAATGCATACAAATAATCCAGCTGGTTAGGCCGGGAGGAATTACCCAAGAGAGGAGCGTCGGAGGTTGGAGACGTGGGATCGAATGTGGTAGCCCGTGCGTTTCGTCGTCTCCCGAACAAAGTGAGAGACGGGCCGCGACACCCGTCGTGGAGAGACACGTGTGTACACGTAAACACACACGGCTGTAATTACCCACAGACTCCCATTGTTACCATGCAAATCATTAACAAGCCATCGCTACGCGAAGTGAGAACGCGCATCCTTTGTTCGCTGGCTGAGCGTTAAGGTTGTCCCAAAGGAATTCTTACTACTCCTGGCAAAAATTTTCTGATCAAATATAAGTATGCAACGTACGAAGCATGTAAAGTTCCAATGTTCAAAATATTACTGCATTAAAATATATAAAACGAACAGACTGTGTCCTCTATACCCACAGAAATTAGATCAGAATATCTTAAAACTATCAAGTGCCTCAAGTTTCCCTTTGGCATGATTTTAATTTCTTTCGTTTGTACCCATTTTGGACAATCATAACAGGTGCCTTAGACCGTGATAGTTCCATTGAGGAACTGGAGAGATAATATATCAAACATTTGTAACAACATGACAGTAAATAAATCTAAATAATCTTTGTGTTGGTTTTAAGGGAAACAGGTATATTGAAAAATGCAATAAAGGACACAATGAATTAATTTTAATTTCTCTCAGTGTTCTCTCTTATGCTGCTAGACTCGAACTGAACGAATGGTCCTATGCCTCATGCTCGAGAGATCCTTTTCCTTATAGCAATTATCCCTATTTTGTCTATGGTATGGGAATGTGTTTATGTCTGTAAGATTCGTTCTCATAGAGTTGAACTTCCTCTGTAGCTTTAGGATACCTTATACACAACATTTCTGAGTATATGATAAGGAAAATTGATAATCTATACTTCGCAGGTGTGGAAGATATTTCTGCGACTGGTTATTTATCAGATAGAAGCTTGCCTACAAATTAATGTCCTTCTAGCTGCTCCCACGAGCTGAAATTAACCTTCCACGCTCGTATCGAGGCTAACTGAACGCCATATACCTGTCCTCAGTTTACTTTCTATCTAATCATCGTTGGCTATTTAATAAAATGAATCAGAGTGTCATTAGCGAGTCTGTATACTATCGAACACTATCTAATTCTCAAAGGATGGTGTCATTCACGCGTGAAGCTGAAAAATCAGCAAGCAATTGAATCTGTATCACTGTTAGATCTTTGATAAAGCTCTGAATGTAATTAGTCCATTCTAAATAATTATAAGACGTAGAAGCTGTTGGAATGGTGTTAAGGTCGGTGCAGCATTATCATACCGCGTTCTTAACCTCAGCCAAACGATAGTGCGCCGTGTGAGAGGGTCCGAAAGCAGACGCGTTTGAAGGTGGAAAGCGTGGCGTGGGTGGATGCGAACGTAGGTGGATGTAAAGGTAAAGGTAGACCGATGTCGTGATGCGCACTTGTCGAGAATGACTGGTCGCTGACTCGTGGTTGCTCCGGGCAGTCGCATAGCCACACATAATGCGCGACCGCCGACCTACAGGGATGAGGATCTCTCTTCTATGTGCCATTTCTTCTTCACTAATGTTTTCGTCTTTGTACCTTCTTACGATCGTTACGACTCGCTAACAGTTAGCCAGAGTTCCTCTAATCGTTTCTCAGATTATCAAAATCTATTTTATGACTTTTGATCTGAGTACTTTTTTCATATTTCGATAAACTTGATTGCCTCAGGAATAAAATATGCGATATTGAAACCCAATAAAAAAGGTAAAGAGACTTAAAAAATTCGTGAAGGGAACGTGCATGGACTTCCGTGGCAAGACGAGAAACGGCGACATGCAAACGACTCGATTCTTGCTTTCGTCTCGACGAACAGTGAATACCAATACCGGGTGAAAACGAATCCTCATTGATCGCTTTCCGAAACTCTTGTCTAGCCAACTTCGATTTCACGGTCACTCGGTCTCCGGAATCCTAATAAGAATTTAATCGACGGAACAACGCAATTAAGAGTTCAACGTTCTTTGCGTTACTATCCTTCCTATTACATCCTTAACCCTTTCACAGTGTACATTGTAGTAACAAGTAAAAGTAGGATAAGATTCAATTAACAATGTACAAAGCTTTCTTGGGTGTTGTTTATTGATCCACGAGAAACATAATCAGCTGACAATGGGAGGAACCTAATCTGTAACGGTAGAAACGGTCGAATTTACGAGTGAGGCTTTTCCTATTTATGTACTCACTATTTCAAGAAGACAAGACGGTAAAGAATCGTTCGATAGGACAATCGAGCTAAAAGGGTCAGTACACTATTCGAGCGATAATGCACGGACCGCGGAACGGACTTTCGACCGCTAACAACCTACCAATAAAGCGTCGACGATAAAGCGAGAGAAACGAGAACCGAACGGAACGCGAGTATATCTGCGTTCCATCTGCAAAGGTCGTCGATTTTTCGGTGCGCGCAGCTTATTGTCCGGCGATCGGCACGATCGTACGTGGCGCGTAACGAGCCCTAAAATGTCGCAATATAATCCGGGCGGCAGTGTATAACCGGTGCCGGGCAATACGTTTCATTGTCATTAGCCTAAGGGTCGCCATAAGAGAGAAATGGAAATCGATACGGAAACAATCGCGAGCCGGTAGCTGCCCGGGCTCTAAGATATCCGCGAAACCGCTGGTACCGTTACCAGAGTTACATGGCCCGTTCACCTTAACTCGACAGTTGAATTCGTTAGCGGGCTGCGGACTGGATTACGAGTAATGTGACGCTCGCATATATTCCCTCTTACCGGGGAAACCACGGAAGTTACGCTTACTCGCCTGTCCTTTGCGAGCCGATCGTTAGATCCGCGTTTGTTAACTCGTCATACATGGAACTTCGTATCATCGCGTGAGTGGAATTTTGCATTCACGATGGAGTTCACCAAAGTGGAACTTTCACTGAATCGTTTAAGTTTGACACCAAACCCATCATGCATCGGTCAAACGGCCGTCTTTAATTTCTTTTATCAGAATAAGAAAGAAAATGAAATGATTTTGAATTTGATGAAAAAGGACAGGTGAATACTTAAGAAATTAACATTTACCTAATAAATTAGATAAATGTCTATGCACGTGATTATGGAAATTACTCAGAATTAAGAGGATCAAAGTAGGGTTTGCTTTACGTTTGAGTTACTTTTTGACATGGTTTACGATTGTCAAGTACGTTTTCAACACGCGTCATGAAATATTTGTACGGCTTTGTACCGAGTACAGTGGAACGTCCCGTCCCGTTACTTCAAATTAATATCGATTCCCGTTCGATCGGATGCGTCAGTCTCCGTGCATACGGTCACGTTCCGGGCACGTGGGCGTTTTAAAACGAGCGACAAAAGGCGAGGTCTACAAGCCCCCGAGACAGAAATAGTAATTAGGCAAGTAAAATTAGGTTAACCTTGAAAGGAAACGTCGCGCAAAATGCGTGTAGCCACCAAAAATGGTCTCGAAATTGACTCACCATCGCTACGTCTCTGCGACAATTATTTTTTTCATTAAGAATCTCGCGAATAATGTATCGAAGAAAACGATGCTCAATTATGGTTGATTTTCTAATAAGTGGAATAACTGAAATTCCAAGTTCCTATCGCGAACTCGATTATCATTCTCAATTCCTGGTTCGCTTCCTACCCGAGAACAGCTGACACACTTAACTCTCCTCGAGACCCGCCGATTGTGAGCGCGAAAACATCGCATCGCAGCCGACCGGAATAGAATCGTTTAAGCTTTGATTCCACTGCTAGTTAGCGCCGACCGTTAACCGGTTAACAATGTCGCGACGGGTCGTGACGGTTCGACCGGGTCAATGAATCGGGTCGGATTCAATTTTGCGAGTTCGCTAACTACAACCGCGTTTGCACTAGATAATACTCGAATAACATAGCTGATCGACTTACAGTCGATGAAAAGTAGACAATTAGGACATTATTGATTGCCTGATCAGAAGTTCATTCAGCTTAATCGAGTTTATATGCGCGACTGTTTGAACGACCTGACCAGTTAGATTATCAAGATGTTATACGTACATATGAAGGAGTAAAAGTCATAGTAGTGTCAATCTATTAATCCTGATTTTGATAAGTGAAGGTTTCACTCCGGGTGGTACACTAAATTCTGAGAGCATAAAATAATAAGGAAGATTGAACACTATGTAACGCAGCTTATGTCGCAGGGGAAGGAAGCAATATGTATACCGATCTTAATTCGAAGACGGTCGTCGAGGAAACGGAGCAAGAAGCCCGGGGACCAGGAGATATCGTCATTCAATTTCTCACGCGAGTTTCTCGAATTTCAATTTCAGTATCGATCGTAGCCGACGTTGGGCAACGGAACGGCTCTCGTCGAATCTCTCTCTCCGTCCGTGTTTCTCGTCTCTCCGGCCTTTCACTCGGAAAGACGTGGACCTCGAAACGGCCTGTGCACGGATTCCTGTCTAATACGGTATCCCGGTTTCGTCATTGAACGTACCCGAGATGCCGAGGTTCTCGATGGAAATCGATGGCTCAGGGTAGAAGAAAAAGTCATCGGTGATCGTTTGTGAGAAACGTTTGAAAACCGCGATCCCGGGATAATTGACACGTTCGATAGTATCGATTGGTTCCCTAAATTCAGAGAGCAACTCGCTCTGGTAATGGTACCGTGTCTACAACAATTGTACATTCAAACTCACATTTAAATATAAACTAATGTATGTTATATTATAACATCGACAATTATGAGACGAAACACTGTATCAATAATTATATGAAATACTGCATCAAATATTTCACTGAAATATTATATGAATTTGCATTGTAACACTTATAGCCGAGAGTGTATGATGCAAATGGGTTAAGTAAGATCTGCTCGCGCAGGTGCTTTCGAGAACTGCTTAAAGCTCGTTACGTGTTAAGGGGTATCACGCAGACGGGTCGTGGGTCACGACCTCCGAGGCCGAGCCTCTTTTACGAGGAGTACTGTTACTGACACAGTGGCACGCTTAAGCCGACCTCTCGGCCGGCCGGCTCACTATTCTCAAAAGCACCTGCGCTCTTACACCGTGGAAGGTAGTCGCGTACGTACCACGCCTTCGCGAAACCGGACGACCGGCCGATAACGACACCTCGACCAAATGGTGATTGTTAGGAAAAGGAAAGAGGTTCTCGTTTTTCGCGACCGGTTCGTGTCAACGTACCCACGGTGACAACAGCCACCGGGACGAATCTCTTGGGCAACGCGGTTCGCGATTGTCGGACACCAGCGAGAATGTTGGAGAAGTATATGGTGTAATATGTATTAAGAGGACCCCTTTCAGCGAGGCTTCTTCCAAATGAACGATTACGCAAGCCAGACTTTCTTAACGCGGAATTAGAATCTCGAAATCCTTGGAGGGAAACCTTATTATGTCTATGCCTGCTGTCTTATTAAGCGATTGTCTAATTCCCTGACTCGATTCCTTCTCTGCATTTCATTACGAAAGTCTTACTACTACTAGAATGAATAATATTCATAGATGTCTGAGTAGAGATATAGAAACCGTGCAGCTGGATGATTATTCAAACCCTAATCTACATGATGCATATATATTTACATCACACCTTAACAGTGTCAACACGTTTGATATTATAAATGATTTTGTATTTTATACTTGACAATACAATACTGTGAGTAATCCGACAGTTTTAATCCTGTTATTTCTTAAATAAAATATATTATCTTTTTATTAAAAAGCAAATTCAACAAACGGTTTTCACCACGAAATGAGCTATAAAGAGGATTTTCTAATAACTAGCCGCCGGCAACGCATTAGGCAACGCGTTTCCCTTTAATCGCTAGCAACTTAGCACGCGCGCTTGGTCATTTTGCAACATCTAGCTAATGGTGCACGAAACAAAATCCCTGAGAGGTCACTGTAATTCTACTGAACGCAATGCCTTACAATCCTTCCGCGATCATTCTTATCAAACAGAGCAACTACTTATTTAGTCGCCATTACGAAATTCATTCACGCGTGACGTAAGAATGCGAAGCTTCTCGCGCTCACAGTTTTCACATCGCGTCGAACGTGGGGCAACCGTTGCAATTCGGCGCGACCCAGATGACGAAACTAAGTATAAACGCAAAGAAACGCCCACGTGCGCTGCCAGAAGGGAGGTTGACACGTTGGTTTTCCCCAATGAGCGGCTCGCTCCCTGCGACATATTCTTGGACCGGTAGCCGGAAAAAGAAGAGAAATCTCAACCGATTCCGCGAAAATCACTACGGTTTTCCTCGCTACGAAACGCCTCGCGATATGATTTATGTATTCTGCGATTTAAAATAATCTGGCACGTGCAAATATTTGTTCTGCAATTTTTTCTTCGAACATAACAGCATTATGCCATATCCTCCGTTATCTTTCAGATAAAATTAATATTGTTTTACCCGATTGACATTTTTGTACTTTTAAGTTGTCGACATACAATTGTTTTCCCCAGAATTCTGTTCTTATCAAGTATATCAATATAATCTTTTAATAGTCATTCCTTGTCCCACGTTAAATTAACTAATCATTTGACGAGTCAATCGAATGAATGAAAAGTGAACGTATGGAACGAAAACCCATGGATTACAACGGAGGTGTTGGCTCCAGGCGTTCCTCCAATCGGACTCCCCTGGGTTCGTTCGGGGATTGATTAAATTAGCGTCGACCCGTGCACGCAAGACGCGAACGCGCACCTGCAAGCGCGAAGAAGAAGCCAGTCGCGCTAGGGACGAGCGAGTGTCATTGCCCTGTGCTACGCCGTCTAGTATAGAAGGTACAGGAATAGCAGGCTTGGCCATCGGCTTAGTAGACGTTGCACCGCTTCGTCGCGGTTACATCTGCTCACAACGACGCACTATCCCTAGCCGCTCAGAAAAATCTCGCAATAGATACTCGAACAAATTACTGGTACCAAATTCTGTGCAATACCCATGTGAGATCTAATCAGACTCAAATCCTGTCCTACTGATTAACTCATTTGACATCACAGACCACCAGCCATAAGTTATAATACATTTATGTATATGTACAGGAATTCATATAATTATTGTGTTTTACATAATGATTGAAGTATATAAGTTTCATTTAATAAATACCTCCCTGTGAGATCTTCAATTCAAATACTCTCTATTTCTGATATAATTTATTCACAGTATCAATTGTTCTTGAAATAATTTTAATAAATCGAATTTCTGCCCGAGATAAATCATTTATTATTTGCTCGCGGTTTAGAAAATCATTTCCGGATTGTTTTGATGCACGAAGCAACAAATCAAGCGTGTCCTTTATCGCTTTATCCTATCCGAGATCCGTGGGAAAAAACGGTCTCGCCTGAGAAATTCCACCCTCTCCGATCTCTATTCCCGATCTCGCTATTTACGACGATTCCGGCCGGCAAAGAGATTAGACCGGCGATAAACATTTACGATCTATTAAATCGGGCCGATAACGCGCGATTTAAAGAACCGAAGCATCAAAATATACGGGCGCGAATAGGTACCGAGCCGAGAGGTGAGCTCGTTAGCGCGAGCAAAAACCGAGCACTCGATAACGATATACCCGGTTCTACGTATTCGAGGATCGAAGCTAGCGCGCGCGCAATTTCCATTCAACTCCCGCGGATATCGCCAACAGTCGCGCTGATTCTGTCGGTGATCCTATCTCGCTATCGAGAGTGTACATGGTATAAAGTATGCAACCTGACCCGTCGGCGAAATGAAAAAAATTTTGCCTTCCACATAAGTACACCTCAGTTCATAAGCCTTCGAACGTAGCATCGGACGTACAACACCGAATGAAACGTCGTGAGCGTAACGAATTTTCGATTTTTCAATGAACGAACAAAACGATGCTGCGTCAAACAATTCTCTAGTAACATAAATCAAAACTGTTACTCGCTATTAGTGCGTTTAAGCCGTTCTGTTACGGGGCTTAAGGTGGACTGTCTTCGCGTAGCGTTGGTCAGCGTCGCGTCGCGAGAAGCGATTTGCTCGGGACGTTGCTGGCTGGACGTATGATCAAACGACACTTGACAGCCACGAAGGACAACCGCAAGCGTGTGTACTGTCAGGCTGACACTGCGCGGAGGCCGAGATTAGATATCGACGGTAACAATCAGCGCGGCATGAAAATCGTCGTGCACCGTATTGCACGGACAGCGACGTAGGTACAAATGAAGGTTTCTCTCGCCGCGCCTATCTTATCCGCCTCTAATACCAGTGTAAACGTCTCGCCGCGCTAACGTGTTGCTCCGGCGGAGCCGTAACGCACAATGCCAACGTGCATTTCGGAGCAGTTTGAAGAAAGCCAGAAAGAGAGAGGAGAGAGTACCACGTGGACTTTTATTATGCGAATCCGCTATCGGAGCTGGTCAACACATTTACAGTCGTTAATCCTATTTTTCTGATCATTGTCAAAGTATATCAATGTAAAGTACCATTGGAAAGTATGTATCTCAATATAAAATATTATATTAATGTTTATTATAATATTTATGGACAGCAGTGTACGATGCAAATGCATTAAAATTGTATCGAGGCCGTATCGTATCGTCGTAGTGAAGATAATGTTAGGGTCACGCGGAGAGAACTATTCTCAATGGAACACAGACCCGTGCTGTTTTGTATTATCGTCCCTATAATAGGAGATTCTCTATCAATGCGAGAGATCTAATTGTAAGTAGGTTTACGCGCTGCAACTTTAATCGTTACTGTCTGCTGAACACGTGTACCGTGAATGTGACCGTGAGATTTGTTAACAATACCTCTTTATACCCAGCAGGGAAATAGGCTAATAATACTTTTGTGACGGAAAAATAATATAAAAAATTTAAACATTGATAAAAATATAATTGTATTATGAAATTTATTTGATCACCAAAATCGATCGAAAGTTCGTTCTTTGAGAAGACTGCAGGAAAAAATAGCGAGTGAACCGATTCGTGAAAGGGAACGCGGAGAAAGGGCTCGGGAGATACTTTTGCTTTCGCCCCGTGGGCTGATTGCGATTGATGGCAAGATTAAAGGAACGTAGAGATTGGAAATCCTCGCGAGTTCTACAACGAGTTTCTGTTACGCGTTCCAACCAGGACAACCGATGTTTTTGCCCAACCGGACTACGTTCTCTGGCTGGCTAGTCCGTGACTGTCGCCTTTTCGATTGCACAAAACCCTTTTCACGTAAAAACGACCGCGATATTTCGTAAGTTACGACATTGTAGTTGCACTCTTCGTCGAACCTATGAATTTCCTGTCTTTTATCGACAATTGTCAGGATTCACAACAAAATCAGAGTTCGAGTGAAACTTGACAATGGTTCGAAAAAAAGAATTTGATGAATATTCAAAATTAGAAACTATCTAAATTGGAAAATTATAATAAATTATAAAATGACGCACTAAATCATGAACGATTTATGTTAATCTCACATAAAGGATTATATTCGTACACCTCCTTAATCAAGACAAGTTTACGATCGATGGAATGGGCTAAAAACCGGCACAATAGCCACCCTCGAGAATATCGCGAACCCTTCCCTTTGTTCTTCCCTCGACTAGTTCCGCTGGCTTCTTGCCACCGTTTATTGCCAATTCAGTTACACAAAAACGCCCCAAGCCGGAGCTCGTTCACGCGAAAATCCCGGAGTGTAAACATCTCGAAATGGACTGTTTTATAGGTCAGCTATTAAACGTCCCAGGACCATTCGTACGATAATAGACTTAAACTTTACTCGGCTGTCAGTAAACAGCTTGCGCACGAGACGCAAGCCCGTCTTGATACAAAAATAAACTTCCAGTATTTTATCATCACAAGAACAACGAATTCGATAAAATGAAAAATATATGTCAAGTATATATAAGATTCAATGAAATACTGATTCGTCATCATGATATCATATATACACGAGGTTCCAGACCATCTTTGTACAAAAATAAAGTTCAAATATTTTATTATTTACAGAACAATTAATTTGATAAGAAAAATGTATGCAGAGCCTTCGCATTATAAAATTCAATGAAATAGTGAATCATCATAGTATCGAGCTCTAACTACGTACATTGCAAACGAGCGATCGTCTAAACGATCAAAGGTATATTCAGTTCACCCCGGGGGCACGTAGCTCCATTTCCCAGCCGCAGCCACCCTTCACGAGATGGGTAGCACCGCGGCTCCGAGTCGATATTACAGTGATCCGTGCTACCGAGCACCAGGATCTATCGATCGTCGCGATCTACGAGGGCAGCGAGGCGGCCAGGGTGGCTGCCGATCCACGGGATCGGGATTCCTTGGCCAGCAAAACGAGCAGGATGTCCAACGACGGGATAACCATAGGCCTTGGCAGCTGCGAACAGCGGAGTGACATGCTTCTCCGCCAAGTTTCAGATTGCATGCCGCCATAGCGGCTCGGGAGATTATAATCAACTAGCCCGGACTGACGATCCACCGAACCGCCGCCGCGCCGAGCCACACCGCTTAGAGATAGAGCTCTGTTCTGGCTTGGCTGGCGCAAGTATGCTTGGAAGCCGCGACTCCGGGGATTTCTCGAGTGTCATCGATCAGTATTGTCGATAGAGGTGCGGTTGGAACTTTGGGAATTCGTCGGAGTTTGTACGTACACAGCCGACGGTGTACGTACAAGGGGATGATGATGCGCTTCCCAGTTAAACCTTCACAATTCGCCAACATTTTTCCAGTCGCTCGTTGGGCGTGGAAAAATTCTTTTGCGTTGTTTATTGAAATAAACAACTGTAATTCCTAAAGTTCGTAGGTGCACATTTCCTGACACGGAATATAAAAAAAAATCTTTGAGAACGATGGCTGTAATTAATATCAGCACATTGCGATTATTTTTCTTTCGTAATTAGATATAATGGTATCAAACGTATAACGAGGAGGAAATATAGGAAACTCGTTTCCACGCTCACGTATATTTCTCGCATTGCCGAGATGAGGAGAGGAAACAGAAGCGGCTGTTAAGTCGTCGTAGACATAATAATTACCGATAATAGCAAATTCGCTTTCCAATGCTGGAGACTTTACGCTCTTGAAATATGAATAAGAACGTTATTTACGCCATTTGCGTTAACGCGAAACCAGTTGCCGGGTAAAAATGTTAAATAAACGAGAGATTTTTGCTAGGGAACGCAGGTAAACATCGATACGGGATTTCTCAGGCGTTCTCAGAAATATCGCGGATCGATCGATGGGACTCGAGTCGTAGGCGTGGCTGATAAAGCTTCATTATTCCGCGATACGAGCCGAGAGCAAGTTTCGATCGCGATGTACGAGTGGAATATCTCGTAACGCGACTCGTCGGTAACATTAATAACGGTAACAACGTCGTAACCGATTCCTGTTCGCTCGCAAAAACAGGCTCTGTCAGGGAATACGAGAACTCTTACTACTACTGAGAAATTGCCAGCCCAAATCTGAATTATTTACAACGTAGAGAATAAACTTGACAAAAATCGTTGCTCGTTATATAAACCAAGACAGCTGTTATATCAATTAAAAAAAAAAAATGATATCTATTTTATTCTTTGAAAATAATCATGTGCGTGTCGTAAGCAACATTCCACGTATCCAAAGACGTGAGATTCAAATTTTTTGTACTTTGATTCAGGGGTGAATTTACATGTAGTCGAACAATCCGGGGGATTGAATTTTAATTAGAATCGGAAGTCCGTAAAATTTGATCGCATCAGTGATCAAAGGGTGAGAAGACGACGCAGCGCGACGCGTTCATCCCGTTGGGGACAAATTCGTTGGAGGATCGGAACGAATTGTTTGATGTCTCTGCGCGAGCGTATGACGCTGCCCCCGATGCGGCATGGGTGCAAATCGTTCCCCGACACCCCGTATAAGGGGCCGAATGAGATGAGAGAGAAGATTATACGGTATGAAGCGGCAGGCAGGGGCATCCTGTCTATCAAGGACGCCTTCTATCTCACTGGCTCCTCCTCAACCTTCCTGTGATCCACCTTCTTCGCTCTCTTCCACTTTCCTCTTCCTCTTTCCGCGCGCGTCCCACCCTGCAGACACGTCGCAGCAGCCTGCTACCTCGTGTTACCTACTCAAAGGTTATTTCTCCCGGCCGCTGCCGTGCCCCTCTTCCTTCATTCCCATCGATTCGCCAAGGGTGCAAGGAACTGCGAGCCCGGGAAGAATGTCCCGAGATCACGAACCATCGGAACCATCCGGATCGATATCGCGTTGGAAAAATTTCACACCCGATCCGAATCGGAGTTTGGAAAAAACTATGAGTGAACAATTTTAAGACAAGGGGAAACAAGTGCGTGTGTATAATTGACAAAGATGGAATTCAAGTTGCTATTTCATAGAATTGCAAAAAAAATATTTACTTGAATACAGATGATATATTTTTACTTACATGAAATAATTGCATACCTGAGTACATATGCATCTAGAGCAAAGAATCAGAGAATGGAATGACACCCTTAGGGAGGTGTGGATATGTACAAAAGACTCTTTAAGGAGCCGAGAAACGCAATCGTGTTCGACTAAAATGCAGCGGCCAGTAGACGCACTCGGAGCCAGACCTATCGATTACCGATCAGATCCCATATCTGTGCCAATATTGTATTACCAGCAAGGGGACAACACCGTGCGGGGATTAACTCATGAAGAACACGCGTTGTTCGCAACTGGTTCCGAAGCTTGATTCAAGCCTCATTCGATCACTCCACGAATTTCACTCTTTTTATTAAACAAGTAGATTTTTTATCGACAACAAGTGTTTGAAAGTGTCTTAAGAATTATGAACGGAGGAGTACAATGATGCAACGATTACTCGTTCACAGTGATACGATACGCTACTAGTATGGATACGTGTCTTAAGAATGAACGATACGAGGAATATCGTTTTAAGGTCTCCCGAGTAGCATCTTGGCAACGGAAAACGTATTTATAGCACGCGTGGATTCCGTATTCCGTCGACGCCGATTGTCGACGATACGCTCTCAAGTCACGACTCGAAAATTCTCCCCCGAACGTTCCAATCCCCGAGACGAGCTCTGAATCATCGGACAAATAAATGCTTCTCGGTTTGCAGTGGACTCCGCAATGCCGTCGAACGGACGCATTATTGCCCGGTGACAAACTGATCTTCGCCGAAAAACTGATCGGAAATAACCGGATTGGACAATCCGTCCTACTCTCTACCCCAATTTACTACGGTAGAACACGAATAGAAGCCAATTCCACGTGTAGCTTAAATAGTACTGAAATAAAACTAGCGAATTTCGCTGTGACAAACGCTTTTCGCTGAACTCTTCAGTAACGGTAAATAGATAAGAGACAAAGGTGTGACAAAGTTTACTCACTCAGGAATTGAATTTATATAAGCATAGACTCATTTTTCTGGCGATTATCATCGGAGTTATATAAATCTGATGAAATATCACTTGAAATTATTCTTTATTTAATAATTTTACTATAGAACCTTGGAAAATAAAGTTTGATAAAATATAAGCACTCTCCCCCCCCTCTCTCTCTCTCTCTCTCTCTCTCTCTCTCTTGTATACAGAAACTTCTTTTAACCAGATCACTAAATAATTATGTATTTCAAATGGTAGTCAAGCAAGCATTGCAACAATTATTATATAAAGTGTTATGTAAATTCTTATCATTTTATGGCCGGCAATCGATACGTCTCAAATTGGGAATCAGAAAATATGCTAGAAAAGCTGGTAAATTGGATAAAAAGGTGTAGCTGATTTAAAAGGATTAAGAATTTTTCTGTAGATGTTGTAGTAGTTTAATTTGAATTTTTCCGCGCGGTCAACAGTTACCCGGTTCGCGCCTATTTCCATTTCTTTCGTAATCCCTTGGTCAGCGCGCAGCAGTGCAATGCACCGAAACGTAAATAAACGGTTCGACTTCTCGTTTCGCATTCAACGCGCGGCTCGTTTTTGCCGGAGAAACCGCATTTACGGAACTCGCTTAAGCACTATCACTATTCCAAACTGTCCCGTCCATAAAACCTGGCTGATATCCACCGTCGTCGATACCTACATGGGAAAGTAAAAACGAATAGTGGGAAAAAAACGAACGGACGTCGGGGATTCTCATAGGACTGGTCGTGCGAGAATCGAGCGAGGTGATGCAACTAACGTATAATCGAACATCGTTTACAAAATTGTATATGTACTACTATTTTATCATCGCACACTTACAATCATACGATGCCTTCAGGTAAGTTCATCAATGCTCGAGCATGGTTTCTCATGAATAAATAATAATAAGAAATCGCGTGAACCGAGTTTTTACTGAAACTATTATTTGCAAATTGTTTATACCCTGTCGCCTGGAGGTCCTATTGAAACCGTGTCATTTATCGTATAATTTGTTACATGATTTATTACACTCGTTGTCTTTGATGATTTCTAATTTGTATACCTGCCGATGAATATTTCGATACCCGTTTGGAAGTGTCCTAAAACTTATAGAGGTGTACGAACACGAATCGTCATTTTTCAAGATACAACTTTTATCGGTTCGTTTTTGCCTTCGCTCGTGTACCACGTTCCCTCGTGTAATAAACCATTTCGATAAGTACAACCTGCTCGAATGCGAGCAAGGAGCATGTCGGGAGAGCGCGTGGATCGATCGAGGTCTGTGGAACAATGAGAGTGGCCGCGGGAACAAACACGAATTGATCGAGGTCTCTACGTCACAGCGCGGAGAAACGATGGTCCGCTGTCATCGCGAGGTCTCCGAGAGGAAATATGACCGTGGAAGAAGGTAGGCGCGATCCACCGAGAGAACAGGATCAAACGCGTGCCGATCGCGAGAGACCGACCGCCAGAAAATGATCATTAATTTTCACCAGCGGCGACAACGCGATCCAGAACGAGACGGAGCGTACAAGTATATATACGTAATACGTACCCCGCTTGATAATAATGGTACGCGCTGATGATAGCAACGTAATGACTACAATAAAAACCGACAGCCAATCTCGCAGAGGAAATCTCTAGTTCGAGCACTTCAATCGGCTTTCTCTTTTTTCGTTAAAGAAAAAACAATTATTAGACAAAAATCGAAAAATAACAAGGCGAATTGTTGCACATTATTTCTTATAAACGCATACAATGCGTTTCCACATAGGTTTTTAAGAAATTACAGAATTCATGATTTGATCAGCGTTTTAAGATCAATCTCGACCCCTGTGTACTACATTGAATTAATTAATATAAATTTTATTCAAGCAAAGAACATCTTACTTTTTAGCTTGAACGTAACCGGTGGACCGTGAGCTTGTAAAACGGCGGTGATTGGTTCTGGATGAATTATCACGCTCATTGGAACGTGCACGGTAAACTACAATTAGGCTACTGTCCAAACCGGGAGCGGAGAGTGTCGCGGAGCATAAATCGCCGCGGGTGAACCGAGCGCAGCCGAGTTTGCGGAGCACGGGTAATAGCCGTGATTTTATTCCGTCGGTAATTTCCGACGAATTGTTCACGGTTGATGTTGGCGTTATTATTCTCTCCCGCGAGACAGTGGCTGGCTTCCCATAAAGGGAACCTGAAATTCGCGTTTTACCGCGACGACCGTCCGGTACCCCACTCGTGTTATTGCATTTTTGTAACGGTTATTGCGGTTAATGGGCGGAATGAGGCAACCCCCTACCGAAACCGTATTTCGTCTTAATCTTTCAAGTAACAAACATTCTTACAACAGATTTTCTTACGTCGGATCTTGGTAGGCGTCCAGAAAGCTATCGATTGTTTTACTCCCTGGTGAGCATCGCTGCGTTGATAAAAGAAAACGGATAGTAAAAATGAACTCGACTAAATTGTTTGAAACGTTTCTATCGCCGAAGGTCCACTAAAGCCAAAGAGCTGCTAATTTACAATCTCGTTTCGACGCGAACCGAAGCCCGGTTGCGCAACTGCACACGGATGCGACGTAGGCGTGCTGCGTCGTAAAGACACTCATAAACGAACCTGCAAACGGCTGTCCTCTCACAATCAGTTAAATCTTCTCGCGAGTACGCATCACCGTTTTCGACCAACTCCATAACGAAGATACTCAACGATAATCATTACTGGCAGTTGCCGGCGAGATCTATAAAAATTGAAGCCTCCGCAAAATAGAAGGTGCCCCGAGAATAAAGATAGATCAAACCCACGATAAGATCATTTAAAAATAGCTGTAGCTATCTGCGATCGCGTTGAGTAAAAGCGTGTATATTCGAACGCTAAGACTAAATTCCGGTGTTTATAATTTCCAAAGAAATCTCCACGCCTTTCTCTTGTCTCCGCTTAAGTTTAAGAGAGCGTTGCCAACCGATCAACTGGAGCAGGAAGTAGCCTGAGAACCGTTTGCCCAACAGTTTCCTGCCCGGGACTATACGAATAATTTTCTCCGCGGCCTGGCAAATCCCGTGATTCTTATCGCTTTCCAAAGAAGCGAATTTCACAATGACTCGACGAGATTGCAGATGTCGCAAATCGCAGAAAAACTAGATATGCTCGTATCTGTTAGTTTTTAACCGAACGAATTGTTCAAATTTCTATCAAGAACAGATTATACTTAAGATCGGTTCTGTAAAAATCCTACAGATATTGATTCGACGCTGATCGGATATTAGCACTCTATGGCGCGATTATGTTACAGGACAAAGACGTTCTTCATTATCGAGTAACTATCAGTCATGGTTTTCAACTAATCATCTCTAGGAATCATTATCCGACCGCTTTAATAGCCAAACCAATCAATTGCCAGGTTCAATAGCCTACGACGTTCAAGCTCGATACTAAAGATTTCGCGTCCAGTGACTCATACGGTTTATTGTATCAAGATTTAACGGAAGATACCTCGTCTTTCAACCAACGACTCATTCTTACGCCAAACTCGTTATCGAACTTCGACGCGTAGCGGTAGATAATCCACGCTAATTATTTACACTTGCAACAGGCGTGAGCAATCATACTGAAAACCATTACGTATCTCATAATCCAATTGTTCTCTATCTCATGCATCATGCATCAGAGATAAATATAACTATTTCAACAGTTTCAATTGACTCAAGAAACTTGAATCGACGTATTCATGTATAGTTACATTTCTATCAAGATCTAAAAGTGTCTAATCAAATATTGTGGATTTTTGTACATTGTGCAAGCAAAGCTATTAGTAAAGGCAACAAGTATCTAAATTTCATTTTTTAGAAATGCACTCTAAATATTTGATTCAGTTTAGAAATCATAAAGTTTATAAATTAATTATTGTATTTAAATCGATGTATACAAACTAATATTACCGTTCGACTCGTCTTCCTAGCAGCAGCAACACGCATCAGGAACAATCGAGTTCAGGTGTTACGCAACGTGCGTGTGCGTGAAATCCGATGTGGGAACGAGCGTCGTAGGCGAGGTTCGTGTCTCCCATAGCAAAAGGACTAGAGCGAGGGGAGCACGTCGCGGACCGATCGCAGGCTCGGGGAATCGCGGCACCGCTTCCCCGGTTCATTACGATATTATTATTATGAAATCCCGTAACGACCCTGACTCCGTTCAGGTTGTTGCGTCGATTCCGTACACCTCCGTTCACAAGTTTCAAGACACTTATAAGTAATACATTTACTGTCTATCAAACAGCCTGGGAAATAAATTCTATGCATTTATGTGTAAAACACATAAATGTTGAACGTGATCCATAAAACTACAAAATATAAAAAATGAACATACTGCAGCGAATAAATGACAAGAGAATTTTCAAAAATTTATCAGAAATGCATTCTTTTAATTGAGGACCATCAACGTTTTATTTTTCTTTACTTTATTATATAAAACACACAATAAATTGTTTCGATAAAATTATATTTCAAAGAAAAATTATGCTTCATTTAATATATTCATTAAAATATTACTTCATTTGTTCATACACTCTTGTCGGTTAAACGTTTTATAATATATGTTAAAAGTTATGAACGAGGGTGTAGGTCTTTCGCGATGGAACCTAATGGCTCCCAGGCCTGTCCACAGCGACGACACGTTTACTTCCTGTTGCAGGCGGACTCAAGAACGTGAAGTCACTTTCGCGGATTCTTAACGTCCCGCTATAAGGCTCGCAGTATACAGTACAACGATGTTATATCTCAGTAACACAAGTATACAATGTGTAGTAAAACTACTTTCCACAAAATCGGAATGAAATCGAACTCACATTGACCCTCGAAAAGAAAATTGCTTCTTCTTTTCAATAAACGCCCACAGCGAATGTGTTTCGTATTACGATCATGTAATATGCTCTGTAAAAAAGTCTGAAGCACAAAGTATCATCCATTTTATGAGAATTACCAATTTGAATGCATGTAATACGAAAGCAAAGTGGAATAAACTTAAAACAAATTGAATTCCAATCTAAAGGGACGTGTTTCAATAAACATTTCAAGTTAACGCGCATTTTGCAACAAAGTATCATAAAGACGAGCATCATTTCCAACGTATCCCGTTTTCTTGGCAGTCGACGGAAGGAGAGACGACGAGCCACCTCGAGGTTTCCCCGGAGCGTAATCCCTTTATGGTTTCTTTATCACGATGACGCGCCTAGCCAGGAGGAGCTTGGCCACCGGTACGAAGGGTCGTTCGCTTTCTCCAATTTGTCATTGGCGCGCGGCCGGTGATACATATTGCGATATTAAATTAATCTTCCGCGCGAGCCTCCATTCACGCAGGATGCGGCAACCTCCGCGTGGTACGCGTGCACCTATGCGCAACGCTCTCGCGTTTCATCGTACGAGATAAGATCCGGAGCAGGTGGAAACTCCGCGAGCGCGGTTCAACAAGCTCCGCTCCGTACCTGTTGAGCCACACGTGGTAACCCTAAGGACGGCCACGGGTGACAATAATTTGTCATCGCGCTCCGCTCGTGGCGCCGATTAGTCGCCAGACAGCAAGACCGCGATTTTTTTTGCAAAACGAAACATTTGCGATATTAGTATAAAAAATGAAATGCAGATTCAAATTTTTCTTACCCTTCAAAAATAATTTCATATTTCTGCACATCACATTTTTCCATAATCTCATGAACATCAGTTTTGTTAATTTTATCAAACTTTTCTATCACTGTTATCAATAATTTCGAAACGAGAGCAGATTTTGGAATGGTCGGCGCACGTTTGTTGGCACGCATATCTCGTCATTCATAGGATGCACGTGCAGACGCGAGAGTCGCGTCCCGGTCGGACTTCACCGAGCGAGGAGATAAGATCGAGGACAGGTGGAAAGTTCTCTGGCTCCCACGCGACTGCGCACCGTTTGACCAGGCCAAGCCCACCGGGACCCGAAGAATTAGAATCGGGAATAAACGCGTGTTCCATCCCGCGGGTATACGAGGGAACAGGAACGTGAGAATCGCCGGGAGAAACTAGGTCGATCGGGCCCGATGTCAGAAAAATATCGAGAACCACCCGGTGCGTACCGAAACGTGAGAGGGGGAACCAGTTACAGCATTATCTTCTTGCTTTCGCTTCACGCAACCGCTTCAACGAAAAAGCATCTTTACTTCGTTCCACGCCGATGACAAGAATGCAATTAGCAGATTTTTCTTCAAATATTATTCGCTGTATAGAATGTCTAATCTATTTTTATTGTTATCAATTACTACCTCGAAATAAAGGTTTTTGAAGAATAGAATAATATTAAATATTGGGTAAAGCCCTCAAAAAATAAAAATATAACAATTTTTGTTTTATATATCCTATTGCAGGTTCAATAGAATTTCGGACTTTGAAGCTTTAAATACTACGTATTATATCTTTGCCCAGAATCATTTTTCCAGAAGTAGTATCATAAAGTTCTGCAAGAAAAAAATCTGATCGTAATTAGCAATTGAAACCTTGCTTACATCATTGCTACGCGATCTGAAAGTTTTGTACTCGTGACAAGGGGGCCAGGTGAACAGCTCATTGATGATTTCGGTCGAGTCAGATATCGTAAACTGGAGGCCAGGCAAAATCAAGCCTGCCCTTTCTTACGTATATTACGGTACCGATTGGCAGACAGGAATACGGGAATCGGCTTTTCGCCGCTCGGATGAGTCATTACGTCAGGGTAGCAGCTTATATCGAACCGCAAATGACGCGAAAAACCGCCTGCAAACCAGGGAAGACGTCTTGCTCCGGTACGCCTGAGCACGAACGTTTTTGCCGGTAAAAATTGCCCCCGTCTTGGACGATTGACCATCGGATATGCGAATACGCCCCGCGAGTCGGAATCCAATTGCTGNATACTACGTATTATACCTTTGCCCAGAATCATTTTTCCAGAAGTAGTATCATAAAGTTCTGCAAGAAAAAAATCTGATCGTAATTAGCAATTGAAACCTTGCTTACATCATTGCTACGCGATCTGAAAGTTTTGTACTCGTGACAAGGGGGCCAGGTGAACAGCTCATTGATGATTTCGGTCGAGTCAGATATCGTAAACTGGAGGCCAGGCAAAATCAAGCCTGCCCTTTCTTACGTATATTACGGTACCGATTGGCAGACAGGAATACGGGAATCGGCTTTTCGCCGCTCGGATGAGTCATTACGTCAGGGTAGCAGCTTATATCGAACCGCAAATGACGCGAAAAACCGCCTGCAAACCAGGGAAGACGTCTTGCTCCGGTACGCCTGAGCACGAACGTTTTTGCCGGTAAAAATTGCCCCCGTCTTGGACGATTGACCATCGGATATGCGAATACGCCCCGCGAGTCGGAATCCAATTGCTGCGATTAATTTTTATAACTTTATTTCATAAATAGACTACAAATTTTTATACAGAATATTTATATAATAAAATGTATACAAAACATTTTTTAATAACATCAATGAAGGTTTAGTTGTAGAATTATTTCTATTGATTCACCCTGTATATAAAATGGAGTAAAAACGGGCAGCGGTACAGACGGTCGTTTAGAAGTTTGAGAATCGTTCTGGTATCAGTTGACCTGTTTAAAGGGACGTAACATCTGAATGAATCACATCCGACCAAAACGAATACGAGCAATCGCGTGTATTCCTCTTCCCCTCGATCCCATCCACCTTCTTTTTATCCGTCCAAGCTCCTTGCACGGCCCACTTCGCGAAGGACATACATACATACGTATACGAGTCTACGAGGCCTTACGCGCGCGCGCGTGTATAAATAAACTCCCACACATTATTTATAAATCGCGTATGCACTGGTCGCAAGGCAGTGCAAGATCTAAGACCCGCGTCAGCTCTTGAAAACAAGGTTAAAAACTGATTCCTATAATGATCCAAAATAATAAACTGCGAAATTTTATAAAAGAAACCATTTGTGAAGTCAATTAAAAAAATTATGTAAAACATGCTTACGATTTTTGTACATGTTCGTATATCACTTTATATTCTCTGCATATTAGGTGGATGTATCGGGGAGAACGAGATCTGGCAATACGTTATGTAGCCGTTCGATTAGAGATAATCAGGTTTGCGCGGCGATCGAACTTCATCGACATATAAATCGGCGAGGGAAGCGGCCGTGGTAGCGGCGGTCTCTACCTGATGAGTTATCCAATCGCGTCGGACATAAACGTACGATTATTTCTCGTGGCGCACGTGTTCCTCGGATGTATGAGAGATCGCTCTCGCCGGATCGTAAAGAACGCGATAATCGTTCCAAGGAACTGGTATCGATATGCTGTGGCGAATTCGATCGCTTGTCCTGCCATATTAATTCTGTTATCCAAAGAAACCTATGTCAAAAGCGATACCTTTGTCAAAATATAAATGCTAGATTTAAATACAATTAAAGAACTACACGCAGCTCCTGGCAATGAAATTGTATCTCGAGAAAATTCTGGAACTCTATAGCAGTTTCAGTTCCTTGGTTTACATTTATCCAAACGTGCAACCGCATCTGGAGCGGAGTTATTCTTAACATCGTCACCCTTCTCGAGTGTTTCTTTTCTTTTTACAAGGTTTAACCTTTTTAGTGTCGACAGAAAAGTTGTACCTAAGACTAAAATACTGAGCTGTTTTGTTAAGGGTTGAGAACAAATAATTTAAAAATTCTACAAAAGAAGGTAATAAACCCAGGGAGAACAGATTAAGGATGTATTGGCTATACAGTCAATCCCACAAAAGTTTATGTACCTTAGAAAAACGCATTTCCTATAATTAAAAAGAAATTTCTAAAATGTATAAACTTTTGGGATTGACTGTATAGCCAATAACATCCTTAAAAACAAATATACAAATATAATATTCAATATTAGAAGTCATACTAGTAATGATTATTGAAAATTACTATCAAAAGTATTTTATATTAATTATAAGGCAATGGAAATAGTAGAAAAACAAGTTGATAAATGCATTTAAAAAGTTAAGAGTTCTCAACAGGCATAATCACTATGCATGTGTAACGATGTCAGCACTTTTCGCAATTATCTAATACGCAAGATCTTAAACCGTACGTATCATATGAAAATCTTTTGGTCTAAATATCAAAGACGAAGACTGAAACTGCGTACACTTGCTCCACATGGCGTCGATGTTCGGACGCCTAACGAAGAGTAGCAAGGTGTGGAGCGTAATGAATCACCGGTTGTTCGGATGGATTCACCGGGAACATTAATCAATAAGTAGAACTCAATCAACGGGTCCGGTAATGGAGTTTCTGGGGACGAGAGGGAAAACCAGTTGGACACGGGGCGCGATCGCAGATCACAAATTATCCATCCTGTACTCCCTCCCAGTCGTCGAGCAATATCTCATAGACCTGTGTTTAGCCTATCAGACGGAGTGGATGTCCTCGTCGTGACCGTGAGGCTAATTGCCGGTGGTCAGCGGGAGGAACATCGCCGGGGCGGAGGATAAATAGCGTCGGTGGTGGTGACGACGCACGAGAAGGCGAAAAATAGCACGTTAATTCCGAGCTCGAAATAAAAAAAAAAATATGTCGCCGGAATGGTGTAGCTTTGCTTTATTTTCCCTAGCCGTTCACCATCCATCATCGCGGGTCCACCGAAAGACCCACGGCTTCGCTTATTAAGCCTCGTAGATGGAAAAGATGAATGACTCGATTCATCAGTTTTTTGACTCTAGTTCTTCTGTAGCAGGAATCGCCAATCTTTTTTAACAACAATCTACCAGGAAAGGTTTGGACCATTTCTAAGACTCCCCTTTTTATAACCAATGAAAGACAGGCTGACATTTAAACCGGAAACGTTGTACTTTCAGATAAGTGAGATCAGATCTGTGGAAGAGCCTAAGAGTTCCAGTGGACCGCGTGGAGAAATCATAAATGGAAGGTTCAACGGGTGGAACGGGCAAGAAGAGTCGCAGGGCAGGTACGTTGCTCGGCTTCGTAACTACACGGAAACCGTTCTACCAGGAACGAGAAGTTCTCGTTAAGAAGGAACTCCGTAAATATAAAGCCGGCCGGTGCAGATCGCTCATTGACGTGGACATATCTGGATTTTCCTGAGAACACGGATAGCTCCGTTCAAACCAGCCTCCCATTCAAGCATTTAATTTCTATAAAAATTATGTGAATCGAAAGAGATGCATTATACGCATGATATCCAATCATATAACATTACCAACAGAATCTTTCAAGAAAATGTTTCAACAGATTGAGATCCCATAGATGCAAAGTGGTGTTTGTCAGAATACTTCAATCTATTTTAAAGGACGAACGGTGCGATGGGAATAGGACAAAACACGTTTCTTATCGATCAGCCCGTTCTCTCTTCATAATGGAGACTCGATGAACAGGCTTGCAGCCACTGAATGCTCATTCTCACTCCGACTTCCTCGATACGAAGCGAGGCGAATTATACGAGAACCCGGCAGCTAAAGCCTGGTCAGCCTCGAGGCGAGCGACAAGCGCGTTTTCAATGAAGCCCATATAAAGGCAAAGAGCGTGCGTGCGACGGCTTCTACGGCTGACGGCCGGAGGTTGCGCGAGGAAAAACCGCGCCGATTCGAAGGAAAGGAGGAGAGTGGCCTCTCCGGTCCTCAGATTCGATTAATCGCCACGAGGCTATCGATCCAGGATGAATGCACCGCAAGGGAGACCTCCATTCACTAGGAACGTACCCCAGGAAGAGCGGAGAGGAGAGAGCTTTAAGCGTCGCCGCGTCTGCCAGCTTCTCTTCTTTCTCTTTCCCTCGTGACCGGCTCTTGCGTACGGTATACCGTTACACAACTGGATGCACGCCCGTATCTTTACGATTTTCTGCGCACCGATCTTTTTGCCGCGAGAGATCGAGATCAAGGATCGCGACACGCTCGATTCATAACGACCACGATTTACCCTGCCCCGCCGGTCCTGGAAAAACTGAACGAGTTAACTCGAATCGCGATATGGGCAGACTGTTGTCTAGGCCTGTTAGCCGCGAGCGAATACATTCACCGGCGATGATGATGATGATGATGATGATGATGATGACGATAATGATGATATGACAAGAAGTATCGAACGTGAAGAAAGTTGGTCGTTTGAATAATGTAACGCGTTGAATAAGAAGAGACGTCGAAATTCGCTTTACTCTTCGTTTACGAGCGAACTTAAACCCCCGATTAAGTTCCCATCAATCAGTATCAACCCCATCGGGAGACTCCACGATTCATAATAAAACGTTTCTAACTGTACTTGACGACTTATCACTGTCCCTTGACCTACGGTTACGGTGGCCATACATCTTTTATTTAAAAGTACTTTACTTTATTACCCTTCCCGTTAGATTTATTGCTTTTCTAAAATACCCAATTTCTCTTTTATTTATTCCAAAAAAGTGTCCTCACGGTAGATGTAAGTAATCTTTATAAGTCAGTAGCAAATGATGTTACGCGGATGCGTAATGGCGAACGAGCAGGTTCTCGAGATCGTCGATTTCGCAAGGCGAGAAAGAAATATCAAGATCGGTCCGGGCGATACGTCATGCGACGGGCACCACCGGACATAACAGTACTTCGCTTATGGCCGGCGTCGCGGACAAAGTAAATATATGCGGGTAACAATGGACAGGTTACGCTCGACCAACCTGTAGAAATCTTGTCCGTGTTTCACGAAACGAAAGGAACTGTTGGACGAGAACAATACTTGTCCCGCTCGGCACGCGACGAGCCCAAAATTCTTGTCGCGACGACCTTCTGCATACTGATGCCCTTTAAAGCGATATCGCGGTGAGCATCGTACGAGTTTCGCAGCCTCGCACGATCCTCGTTCTCGACGTGATCTCTACGGAATGAGGAGTCTAGCCTTCAGCTGCAGAACTTTGTAACAGCGTTAGATTTGATAACTAGACCACGGACTTTATGCAATTCATAGACAAATGCCATAATAAAATTCGAAATTGTTTTCTGTATGTACAGGATTATAATTAGAACTTACGAACTCAATACTGAGTTCAACTGATTTTTGTACAAATGTGACATTGGCACTTTACGCAGCGAGCTATGTATACGTGCGTTCACGTCAATTGAAATTATAACTTGATTTTATGTTATGACACGAGAAGATGTCCGTTCGAAAACAGTGTTCTTTCCCAACCGAACACAGCGCAACGCGAACAAGGTATTTGAAGGTTTTTGTGATGTCGTGTTGCACGACACGACCTTTTCTGTGAAGCGAGCTCTCGATAACGATCTCTATTGCCTGTCCATAAGATCATCAATAATTTGTCGTGACTTCGGCGAAAACACACCGGACCTTTTTAACCCGATCGAATTTATGTCCAGTTGGCACGCAGAGATCGCGGGTACGCATGTACACGCGCGGAGAAATCATAACTTATACCGTGGAAACGAGCAAGTACGTTATTTTTCCTAATTTAGATCGTATTTAATTTATTTTTTATACGCTCTTT
>NW_017157935.1:468961-477909 GCF_001652005.2 Ceratina calcarata
TTTTGTAAATATTTTATACAATTCTGAATACTCTAAGCTTTTTATACAATTCTAAATACTCGCTTTTTAATTAAGTCCAATTGGATTGAATGAAAAATTGATGAATTCCAATTTAACTTTCAAAGCAACAACTCCTGGAATACGCGTACCCAGCTATTGTATTGAAAAACACAGGCAGGTAGATTTCATCAGAGAAAAATAGTTGCAGCTAGTTGCGCAATAACGGGTTAATTACCGGTGAATCGGAGAATCGGTGAATTAGCCGGTGATCAACGTTAATTAATGGAGTATATACAAGCGCGGTGATGCGTGAGTATCGGCGTAAACGACGAAACAGTATCGCTACACTTCTGCGCAGGAAAACGTTCCCATAGTCGTATACTAAACGCTGAATCAATAAGAAGACAATGTATCGATACACAGATAAACATGAGATAATAACACGTTTTCGTTACCACACAACCGCTATCTCACGATTGTGCCCCGTGCAATCTTATAACAATATCGCGTAGCAAATTTACGACTACCTCGCTTCGCACAGTCTTTCAACATCGAGACACAACTTTTGCACACGCACTGTGAATCGAATTATACTTAGAATTTCCCCTAGTCGCATCAAATTTATTATTCCATTCTAACCCAGTAATTAAATATCAACATCCACATTAATCCTTCTGGCAATAAAAATATTTCAATATCCGAAAACATGTCTTTTATCATTAATAAACTGCAGATTTGTATGCAAGTATCAGTTATAAAAATGCATTCTATCATTTAGACATTTGAATATTTTCTATGACAAGATTCCTTTAAATTTCCTAATAAATGTTGAACGTTCTCATAACAGCAATGGAATCGATAACGAAACCAGGTATAATAAGTGTATATATGCACATATCTCGAGGCTGGATGCATGCACCAATGCAACAAGAGCAGAAAGAAAAGCAGGGGGTACTGCAAGATGCGAGGCGTTCCAAAATCGTTTCACCGGATCAAAATTTCACGGGCTGGAGTGGCCACGAGACCCCGGACTCCGGGAGGAAATTATTTCTCGAAGGCCACTTACCCAGGCGCTCACGAAGAAGTAATCGGACAGAAAATACGGAGCCGCGGACCGATAATGCTCGGTCAGGAATAACCGCGGGCCTACTGCGATTTCTCTCTTCCTCCTGTTTCTTTTTCGACGTCCAAAGACAACACGGGATACGCAGGCTCGGAATCCTTTTCGAATCTGAAGCTACTTTTGATCACTTTCTCACGCCGGGTTTCCAAAACGAAGCCAGAGGAATGATTACAGGAATTAAACCAAACCGTGTGAAAAATCGTAATTAACCGAACCGTGATCCTCGTACGATTCGCAGAAATCCTACATGATTATACAACTCGGTAAAAGAATAAATTCAAGAGAATACTTAACACAACTCCATCATTACATATGTATATGCACGATTTTTTATTATGAGGAACATAGCATAATAAATTAGTATATGAATTGTTGCATCAAATATTGTATCAATTACAGCATCAACAATTAGCTATTCGTCTCTAAAAGACGCCTTTGTCGTTTATTCCTCGTTATAGTATAATTGAACTTGAAAGGGAATCGATGACAGCATCGCAGCGTTTCCTCGTCGGAAGCATGACTTCAACCTTCGACAAACTTACAACGTCACGGTGAAGACAACGCGTTGGAACGCGGTGAATTAAAACCGACAATGAGAACACGACCGGAGAATCCAATTAAGTAAAACAATAGACGGAAGATCTCAAAAGTACAATTGTACTTCAGGAATTGCACAAGTTTAGAAACGATTTCGTACAAATTTTTAACAGGCGATTAGAAAATCTCTGTTTCTCAACGGCGAAAGATCAAAGGAACGATTTGAAAAATCGTTTTCGCATCTATATTGTTCAATACTTGAACTCTAATGACCTTTAAGAACGATCGAATTGCCGCAGGACACGCGTATTCACGCAATCAAGCTACACTTCCGCGATACCCGTGGCTCGTAGCTAGAGACCGATCTGAAGAGTGAGAGCCGCCGCGAGAAATGTTGTAAAAGGTCAAACTCCTTCGATTCGAGGCTCTCTTCGTCAAAGTACGAGCCGCGAAACGTGATAGAGGGGCGAGGGGAGGCTTCGATTGCGTATGCATTCGTTATTTGCGGTTATACGGGAGACAACAACGAGAATCGGAAAGAGAAAAACAGTGAAACAACAGGGGAGCAGAGAGAATAAACAGATACGAAGATACCGCATCCAGGCGAAAACCGACAAGCGAACAACTCTCGAAAGGGCCTGGTGTTGTCGGAGTGCCGGTCGGGAAGACGGTTGGAATGCACCGAGAACAGGTCGCAAGGCTGCCGACATTCCAAAATTTGCAACGGCCTCGAACCCAGGGGACCTGTCCCATTGTACGCGTACGAAATAGTCCTGCCCTTTGACCGAAATCAAGAGAGGACAGCCGTAGATGTGGGCAAAACGTTGTACCTCAGACTGCCTGAATTTCGAAACTATTTTTACTACCAATAAACAAGTTACAGTTATTAACAAATGGAACATCCTTTACCCTTTACTAATGCATTTTACTTTCGATCTTATTGGATATTGCCATGCATTTTGTACAAATACAATTTTTTGATAAATGGATAAAATCCGCAGTAATTAACATGTGCAGATACTTATATAAACTTTGAATGAACAATTAAGTGATTTAAAAAGAATGGGAAAACTATTACAGATTGAAATTATGTAACTACTTCTTGGATTTTACGTTGAACTAAAATCAATATTCGTCACGTAAAATTTTTCTAAAAAACCAGAGAAATAACGTCACTCGTCCAACACCTGTATTATTCGCCTCTTGTAACCGCAAAAGAATTCTTCATTGAATTCTGACACGAAAGCGAAACAAAATACGCAAGACGCAGGATGAAAAACGTGAGAAATTGAAGAAATCGGAGAATCAGATGGAACAAAGAAGATAATAATGTCGCGTTATCGGATGGACTTTAAACGGAGAACCGTTTCGCGATATTAACATATGCTGGTATAGGTAGTACGTGTCCCAAGCGCTGGCATCTCGACGGTACCGTACGATCCGCAGCGTGAATTGATTTTTAACGTTTTTATTTTACAGACCACCTCTCCACGGGCCAGGCTTTTACGAGGCAATTTTGCTCATCGGCGAGCGAGCCGCGCCGGACCCGTTGTAAATAAAAACCACAGCAGAAGGAAGAAAACCGTACTATAAACATTCTTATTCCTCTTCTTTTCGCGTCTCCCAACTTGTACCGTGCGTCACGTATTTATGTTCCCTGGTACCGTGGCGACGCTATTTTTTCACGCGTTCTATAGAATAGTATTACGATTCAATCGATGCTCATATATCTAACATATAATCTGTACTTTTAATGTCCCACCGGTCTTGCCCTACGTTCTACCATCGTAAACAATTATGATACTGGTTATAATTATCCCATCTGGATCATTAGTGTACCATACGCGCACAATTTTTCTGCTCATTATCATCAAAGTAGTTAACAATTAATGTGAAGTACTACATGAAATTATCCTCTATTTAATCATTTTACTATAAAACTTTAGAAAATTAATTTCGATTTAATAAAGCATTCGCACACGTCTATTATTATATCAATCGTTAGATGAAAATTTAATGTAGATATTGTATCCTACATTGCATCAACCATTAGGTATATGAGATGTTACAGGTCAGTGCATGATGCAAATGGATTGGCTTAGTATCGCCTATACTGTATCGTATTTATCGAACAAGTAAAGTCAAAGCAAGATGCTGCGAAGTTTGATAGCCAGACTCGGAAACCGTTCCGCGGACTAACGCGGACCGTGCACGCTCATCTTACATAACCATCGGCGTCCCACGGCAGGACTTTCGTCCTTCTACCCGGTCCCGATCGCGGCAAGGAATTCGAGGGCGAGCAAGAAAGAGAAAATGGCCAGCTCGGCTCTCGCAAGTGCAGATACGCACGTGCGAGACGAAGACGGACACGCAGCGGACGATAGACGGAGATACGGAAAAGAGGGAACGCGTGAACAAGCGAGACGCGTGTAGATAGAGAGAGAGAAAGAAAGGGAGATAGAGAGAGTCCATCAAGCAAAACTCACCCTGTTGCATTCCAGAGCCTCCGCGCTGTGCTCCTCCTTCTGCTTGAAGCAGCTGCTGCACTTGCTCTTGTTGAATATGTTCGGCGCGAACTTCCTGCACTCGGCGCCGGTGCCGCGGACGCCCGCCGTGCCGCCCGACATCGCGACACGTGCGAATTAGCCGCGACGACCGGACAGCAGCATCGTTCGTCTCTCCTCCTCTTTTTCTTCACCTTTTCGTCACCCGTTCACCGCGGTTCAAGAGAATTCGAGAGAACGCGATCTCCGATGTGTGCACCGATTACGCACGCTCGGTCTGTTCCTATTTAACGCGAACACCCACCCGGTTGTTCGTTTCGAACGGTTGTTCCTTATTTTCGCGATTTTTCCTCACCAAAGAGTCAACTTCCGCGACCGCGCTCCGTGTGTCCGTTACGTTAACGGATCGGGTTAACAGGATTTCGTATTCTCGTTTTCGCGCGAGAAATGCCGCACGGTTGATCTCCTGGGCAGCAATTCCGCTTCTACCGTAAAGCGAAGTTCGTGACACGATCAAAGTCGAAATGCGCAAATAAATAAGATTAATATTCACGCTTGCGATGTTTGTAACCGGAAGAAACTCCGACACGCTTCTGTGCGCGTTGTTTATATACGCTCCGCGAAGTGGGTAACGTACTCAACTCCGCTCGAATTTCGTGATATAAACATAAGCGAATGCGTGGCCGCGCTCGTTTGTGTGTTTACGATGCGTTTATGTCACGCGGCAACACGTGCGCACGAACCGCCTCGTCGACACTGACTCGATTCCATGAAAACGTTCGTCCGCGTACGCGATATACCGCGAGGTGACTGTCCCTCCTTCACCCTTGCGGTTGTTGACAACGCTCGTTCCTCTCGAGCATCCGCGTTCTCTGCACGTGGATTACAACCGACACTACGAATCTCACGGATCTATTAGTAATAGGCACACTGACATGCACCGTAATTAACGTGTCACAGCACCGTTCACCGATTCATCGACCATACTGCCGCGATCGAATGCAAAATGCACGTGCGTGCTCTATCCTGAACGCGAGGGCCCAGTCCCGTTCCGACTGCTTAGAACTCGGCCGTGAAAAGACGTAGCTGTATCTAATTATTCGGTTCGCGCGACGTATATCAACAGTAGCACCAGGAGCACCTACGATCCTTACGCACGCGTACCT
The DNA here is from genome assembly GCF_001652005.2 of Ceratina calcarata. Lineage (NCBI taxonomy): Eukaryota > Metazoa > Arthropoda > Insecta > Hymenoptera > Apidae > Ceratina > Ceratina calcarata. Next base: position 474,292 of record NW_017157935.1, read on the forward strand.
TTGTCAACTGTCACTGCGGCAATATCGCGACACGTCCCGAAATTGTACCGCACACGCGACCGCTACGGCGACAACGACCACGACCACGACGACACTTGACCACTCTTACGACATGTCGCGTCGTACTCTCCATGACAGAAACGCTCCCGCGGACGTCCATCTGCGATCTGGCCCGTTTAACTCGCTCTCTATGCCGTCGGGAGCGCTCACTCTTGCTCGATCGACCGCTGCACGCGCCGTCGCGGCTGATACTACGCCGTTCTCAAACTAGTCCCTCGAGCCTGCAGCGCTGGCGCGCAATTTCAATTCGTTCGATTGCTGCAAGCATTTTCCATACGTAACAATAAGTTTTATTCAATTCTATGTACTACTCAAAGGATGCCGGACTGACTTAGCAGGCATATAGAAAAGGTGTGGCACTTTTTCTCTCTCTCTATCTCCAATGCTTTCCATGCGTCACGACTAATTGAATCTACGTATTTTCTATATGTATGTGCAGACTCGGTTCGAAAACCGTTGTCATTTGTGCATACGTTTACCAATAACGTGGCACATTTTTGTTCACATCGTTGGTGAATGATTAAGTATTGTTTTAACGTAAAACAGACGGAGTACTTCTGGAATTCAGTATATTTTCACGTTTTTTATTGAACTATTAACTATGCATACTCGTACTTGTAATAAACGATAACCAATTGTTCGTATTCTGTTGAACAATATAAATAATAACAAATAGAAGAAATATTCCATGAACATGAAAATCAAACATGATTAGTCGACATTCAATCATTGTTTCCCGGTAACTCAGACTGTACGATAACATTACATACCATCTCTGATTACACACCTTTCAATTCCTTCGGTCTTATGAAGAAAATCGTCGGGATAAATTCAAAATGGAAACTGATAGAAACAACAAGTCTACAACTGGAATCATACGAACGTTTAAACCGAATCAGCTGATTTTTGCATCCGGTTCGATGTTCAAGATTTCTTTTCCGGTTCATCCAGTCCAACCAACCAACGTTCCAGTATTTGGTAGACTGACTGTAAAGATGGTAGATGAAGCTGGTGACAGGTTCGTAGGCCAAATTATTTTCGGCTTTTTACACGAAATCTAATACTTGCAATTAGCACCGAATCGCACCACGGGACGCAATACAGTGGTGTAACATGTATATTGAAATAAAATTAACCTCGTATCCATTCCCTGGAATACAAGAGATTAATCTTTCATAATCTCAGCTAGATATCCATGAATATTTTACTAACCCGTAAATTTTCATTACAAAGTAAAACTAGAAGTAATTGCCGTAACAGGGGCTCGTTACTTTCATATATTACGTTCATTTCTACCGCACAGTTTTTACATCTCCTGTCAGACTCAGTGAAATTTTTCATTCGTTAAATTGTTTATTTCTTTCGGATATTTTTGCTTGATTCTAATGAAATATTATTTACACGCATACCAGTAAATAAAAAATTATTGTCTCTGTTATAAATATGTTTGTATTCAAACAAGCCAGACACAGATTAGTTCCGATCAACATCTTACATAATACACAAAAAAGAATAAATTTCTGATAACAAATAACGCCTCTTAAAATTGCTCAGTTTTTAAAAATATAGTTCATATTTTATATTTTAAGTAATAAGATCGATGATCGACTGAAATCATAACATTGTTATCACAGGCATAATATTAATTACATTTATAAATTGTTATTTATATAACTTGGATGAAGTATTTCTTAAATAATTGAATATGATTTTGTTACAGGGATGATTCCTCTAATGTTGCCATTATTAGGGAGGTATATGATAATGAAAACGCACACGAGACATTTGAATATGAGTTAGAGAGAGCATTAGAATCTGAATGTAGTTTAATAGTTATTGAACCATCTAAACTGGGTGATGAAACCTCCAGATGGATAGCAGTGGGAAATTGTCTTCATAAAACTGCAGCATTATCAGGCCTCGCAGCTATAACCACAGGTTTTTATAATTTGTATTTGATATCCTTATGCTTATAATCATTATTAATCAAATTGTGATATTTTGTGTACAGGTTTGATCTGGGGCGACCGGCCCTACTTTTGTGGTCCACTAGGTTTCATATCTGTGATATCCTGTGGGCTTTATACAGTTTCATGGCAGTTTGATCCTTGTTGCCAATATCAAGTGGAGACTGACACAAGTAAGCTGCCGCATGTAGAGTTACTAGCACTTTTAGGACCGTCAGCTCCAACATTTCTTGTCAGAAAAGATGATACAAGAAGAAGAATTCTTCATACGACTATTACATTAATAGCACTCGGTATCAGTGCCTGGAGAGTTTACCAGGCGTTTAAATGAAATGCTTACTGTCCAATAAGGAAAAATCTGAGTTGTAAAAAGCAGTAAGGTAGGCCGTACGATGTATTGTATATGATCGTAATGAGGCCTAGCATAGAAGTCTGTGAATTACAATTTTATGTATATTAATGGGGATTGTTGAGTCACGAAAATCTGTTTCTGTTCGATATTTACATTTTTTTTATGTTCTGACACTACCTCACAGGTGGATGCTGATTTTACAATAAAAAAAAGAGGAAACTACGTAACGAGGCAAATTAAGGGAAACCTATTCTAAAACTATTTCTATTCTCCAATGTAATATTTCTTAGAACTCCACATTGTTACTCTATGATCTCCATCTTGTTGATTATACCACAGTTAATATTAACACAAAAAAAGACACAGTCATATTCATGCAATCACTTAAGTGATACAACTACTGATGTAAGTGTTCTTAGAATTACGCAAAATTGCAACCTTACACCTGGAAAGTTGGATCTAGAACTATATATTTTTAGATTGTAAATAAAGTAGATAGAATACACTGCACATAATATATTGAAGAGAATGTTGCCTACATTTTCTCCCAGTGGTGCACCCCACATTTTAAAGAATTGTAATATCCACAGGAAAACGATATATCTCTTTAAGTATATTATTATTTTGGCAAGCATCATATAACACTTATATCATGCGATATAAAAACACATGGACTATAAAAAATAAACGTCACAAACATTCCTGTAAATTAATAATGATAAATACATATTGTATGTTATGCAACGTGAAAATATTCTGGAGGAACGTTGAGTTCAATAGATCGTAAAATTCTTGCATCTATTTGTACATAGTTACGTGAAAACTAAGCAACATCTTCTACAATAATTATTATTTAACTATACAGCAACCATATCTTAAAATTGTTATCTACATCGCCAGCAAAAGATCTGCTACTTTCAAAATATTGAGAACTGTGCATCTTTTTTTTTAACCAGTTTATTTCAACCAGTCTATTCCCTAATAACATTCAACTACTTAGTTCTGTTAACAATGTCTATGGATATATACTAAAGTGAACGGGCATGAATAAAATCAGCGATCCATATTGTGCATAAAAGTTTAGGTGACTTTGCGTAATGTTTTTTACAAGTAAACTTAACATCACTTATATCTATATAATTACTACCTACTGGTCATATTTCATGCACAATACAAACACATACTTTGTCGAATTCCTGTAAGAAAGTATGTGTCTGTACATTTATTTTTTAATTTAGA
>NW_017157935.1:478859-525362 GCF_001652005.2 Ceratina calcarata
CATAATATATTGAAGAGAATGTTGCCTACATTTTCTCCCAGTGGTGCACCCCACATTTTAAAGAATTGTAATATCCACAGGAAAACGATATATCTCTTTAAGTATATTATTATTTTGGCAAGCATCATATAACACTTATATCATGCGATATAAAAACACATGGACTATAAAAAATAAACGTCACAAACATTCCTGTAAATTAATAATGATAAATACATATTGTATGTTATGCAACGTGAAAATATTCTGGAGGAACGTTGAGTTCAATAGATCGTAAAATTCTTGCATCTATTTGTACATAGTTACGTGAAAACTAAGCAACATCTTCTACAATAATTATTATTTAACTATACAGCAACCATATCTTAAAATTGTTATCTACATCGCCAGCAAAAGATCTGCTACTTTCAAAATATTGAGAACTGTGCATCTTTTTTTTTAACCAGTTTATTTCAACCAGTCTATTCCCTAATAACATTCAACTACTTAGTTCTGTTAACAATGTCTATGGATATATACTAAAGTGAACGGGCATGAATAAAATCAGCGATCCATATTGTGCATAAAAGTTTAGGTGACTTTGCGTAATGTTTTTTACAAGTAAACTTAACATCACTTATATCTATATAATTACTACCTACTGGTCATATTTCATGCACAATACAAACACATACTTTGTCGAATTCCTGTAAGAAAGTATGTGTCTGTACATTTATTTTTTAATTTAGATTAGCAACGATTAATTTCTACGATAAAAAAATTAAGAACAGAACGTCACTGATAAATAACGAAAGTTCAAATAAGTGTTAATATTCCTGCCATGACAGCAAAACTCGTACCAGTTACTGTACATTGTACATCATATTTTAAATGTCTCAATTATTAGCCAAAATCTGTCATGATAAAACAGTGATTATATAGCTATAACATACAAAATATGCAATAAAACATCAGCTACGAATAAACCAATACTATTGGTGAATGGTGAATTTACTGTTCTGTGTCATCTATAACTTAAAAGGTTTTTACTGCTTCGCATTTTCAGGCATTTATTTTTTACTCGAAGTTTACGCAACCATGTGATTTACATTTTTCTATATTTTGGGACCTTCTCATTTGAAAAACAAAATTCCAGTTACTATTATTTGCTGAATTACATAGCACTTATTATTGAACTTCTTAAGTTTTAAATGACACATGTATTTTAATGTGCTTCAATCTCAATTCCATTAAAATGTTTGTAGTATTAAAATGTATATAATGTAAACATATTCCACTATCAAGTGGCTTAATAATACAATATAGTTTGGAATATAACATCGTTTATTAAAAATTTCCTAAAATTGTTCCCAATTTAAAAATATCTTGGACTCTCTATAGAATACAAAGTAGTAGAAATTGCATTTAATTTTATTGACAATGCAGTAGCAACAAAAAACAATACAAATATAAAAACGAAAATAGAATGTTATTATATAACAAATATCAAACAATTATGAATATCATTCTTCTTTCAATGTCGTTTTAGCTCGTTTTTGCATTATCCAAAAGTAAAGTGATGGCCACAACGTTCGTAAATACATTGCACCCTTCGGAAGAAATGGACTTATTACCAAGTCCTTTTCTTCTTTTAATACTGCTTTTAAAATACAATCTGCCACATATTCTGGTGAATACCCTTGTTGTGTTGCTTTGTCCATTACTGTAACAATATTTATTTCTTATAAATATTCATTTGTCTTATTAAAAATAAGTTTCTTATTACTGACCTCCATAAACTTGTCCAGATCCTGTTAAAGCATTCAAGGACATAGCAGTTTTAATATAACCAGGACTAGCAACTATAACTTTTATATTTTTCTCAGCTAATTCTGCTCTACAACTATCGCACCAGGCTTGTAATGCATGTTTGGAAGCTGCATATGCAGACCTAGCACATAAATTAAAAAGTGCTTAGTATATTTATAAATATATATACATCTGGACAAATATAAATGTAAAATATTCCAACCTGTATGGGATTGCAATTTTTCCTTGTATGCTACTAACGCATACTATGTAACCTGACTGCTGTTGTATCATGTATGGAAGTACAGCTGTAAAATTATATATTTTTTAATCATGTTTCACTAAATTGTTTAAAATGAATAATTACCTTTGGCCAAAGCTATTTGAGCAAAATAGTTTGTAATCATTATTTTTATATCAACAAAAGAACTTCACCCCTGTGAGAAATACCAGCATTGTTAATTAGAATATCAACTTTTCCATAAATATCTACTATTTTTGCAATTTCACTTGGAATAGAGTTTATGTTAGTTATATCCAATGCTAAAACTGTAGGAGGATGCGTTGGCCCTGTCTGAAATTAAATTTAATAATAAGTATTTAAACATAGTAAAAGTTAGTTATGTTAAAAAATTGACATATACCTGGAGAGTTTTCAATAAAGAATTTTTCACTCTTTCCAGTTCTTCTTTTCTTCTAGAAATTAAGATCACTTTACAGCCACAGGAGTAAAAAACATGTGCTAATGCTTCCCCTAATCCAGAACTGGCCCCAGTAATTATTACAACCTGAAATGCAAGTTTTAAATTAATATCTATTTCAATTTCGACGCTATGATAACAAATAAATAAGATAATACTTACTTTCTCATTCAACATTCTCTTTCTCCTCTTCCGTTGCATAATATCAAAGAAATGATATATTAACCACGGGATAGTAATTGGGAATCCAAATAATTTGAATAACCACCATATAATTCGCCAACCCGTTAATGATTCCTCCTTCATGTCTTGATATTTTCAATAACGTTAATCAGAGGAAATTAATTATCTTGGCCCATTGATATCACGTTGTGCACGATAAAACCGATCAGAAGCGACCAGAGTCAGAAGCGATATTAAATACATTACATTTCAAGAAGCAAAGATCGAAAGTACAAGTTGGTACAAGTCGGAAGTGGAATTCCTTTGGCGTTAACTCACACATGAGAATCAGCGCTATTTGTGGACAAAATATGCAACATCATGTATGGTAATTATTTTATTAACCTTGTACCAAAATATAATTACATGTTGTATCACTATTTTCCCAGTGTGATATTTAAAACGCTAGCTAATTCTAAAGTGAAGCTAAGTAGTAGCATAGAGTTTTCACAAAAATGTTATATTTTGGCTTCACATGCATCCATTTTTAAGAATCATTGCTCAAATTAAAGCTAAAGGTCTCAAAAATATGGATAGTCTATTTAAAAAGATATAACATTATTATTTATAATAAAAATTCATATAAAGTAAGACTGTTCCAACAATTATAAGTAAAACTTTCAACTGCATCCTTTACTCCTGACTTGACCAGTCATGATCAAGCATCATGTGTGTAAGTACATACATGAACACATTTGAATCATGTAAACTGAAGAAGATTGTGTGGATACATAACCTCTATTTTGTCTGTGATTATATTTAAACAATAAAATGGATCATTTACATTCGCCAGATAATATTTTAAGCATAGAAGAAAGTTTAATTAACGAACCAGTCGTTCAGAAACGTCGCTCTTCTGTTTTCCAAAGCAAGTCGATCATACATAATGGAGCTGGAAGTTAGTCTATTGTTTACTTATTTTTTAATGAGCTAAGTTATATATTCATTTTAACAGTGCCATAAAATTAAATTTCTCATAATATATGTAATTTAATTTGACAAATAATCGTTAATACTTAAAGGTTTACAAGTCGCAGAGGATGATAGAACAGTTGGAAATTCAAGCAAAAATCCACAATTACAAGAGGAGACTTTTAATTTAGAAGAATATATAATATGTTTGAGAAATGAAAGAAAGGAATGGTTAGAGACTCTAAAAGAAAGGAAGAGGCAAAGAAGGGGTCTTATGAAGAAAAAATTATCTGTAGAAAGCCAAGGTCAGCATTTGGATTACAGTGTTTTAACGGAACATGAAAAAGCTTTTGTTTCTGCTAAGCCAAATTATCATGATATTTATAAAAACTATAAAAAGTTATCAGACATCAGTTTAAAAACCCAATTATTACGTTCTCTGGTCTATAAACTAAATCGAAACTTTATTTTGCAAATGGAAGGAAGGCTACAGGGAGCTACTAAGAAAATTATTAAAGAATCGGTGTCATGATACATAACCAGTATTAGTGAGTGCTATGATCTTTAGAATGAGCTGTGGCAATAAAAATATAATTTTGTAATGAAAATACTTATTAAAATAAATATATTTACATTTAAATGAAGTAAAATAAATGTTTAATTTTGTACAAAATTAATACAAAAATGTATTCTTGTACATATTTGTACTGGAAATGAGAAGAATTTTAGGCAAATGAAAGCATTAGATATTCTTTCAGTAGTCTTCTCTTTTTAGTATAAGAACTTTATGATCATTAAAACAATTGTAAAATTACACTGATACCGAAATAAATACTTGTTTCAATTCTCGACACATAAACACAATTAATGTTTCAAATATTTCAATATGGAATACAGAAACCAATCGAGTTGTCATCTGTGCAAGGTAAAGCTCTTTCGTATCACCGCTTTTCTTTCCTTCTGGAGTACTCTTAATAGATATTCTTTCCTGGATGTACTATTATGTAATTCCAATATATGATTTATTTTTCTTACAATCTCCTCAGCCGTTATCGAATCAGCTTCAAATTCATGATTCTTGAACGACACTGATTGATGTAGAGAGTGTGTCTGTCCGGATGATACTGTGAAAAAATAGTTTGTTATGAAACCGTTAAATAATTTTAATTTTAACAATATCAAAGCTAGTAACCTAAAGTGTTTTCAGAAGTGGAAGCATGCGGTGTATAGACTAATGTAAAAATTGTTTTTGATCCCTTCGTTTCTGTTATTTCACACCAGGCAATATTGTCTATTCGGTAACTGACAGCTCTTTGCCTGTTCCAAAAACGACCTGCACCTTTCCCAGTTATTATCGGATTGATTTCAATCTTCTCACCTGATATTCCAAGATATATTTCAGTCTTGGTTCTAACTTTATTAATTATGTATACCCTGTAAATTTTAGATAGACATCATTAACGAATCTCTGTAATATCATAAATACTAAATACCTATACGACTGATATAGCGGTGCTTCCATGGCAGTCGCGTGTCCTTCCATTTTTGCTAAGTCTTCAGCAACTTCTTGTTCTTCGTTTTTAACTTCTAAAAAAAGATCTGATTCCAACGACGCTTGCGACGTCTTAACCCAGCTGAACATGTTGTGCTGTGCCCTATCGCTTGGTTTCATCTCCGCAAGACCTAGAGTCGTAAACTCAAATTTAGATATTACTTCTCTAGGATCCAAGCACGGTAAGTCCCAGTCGACTTCTCCATCATCTTCGGTAAAGTATAGACCATATCTTGTAATATCCTCCCTGAAAACATTAACACATTGATATACTTCTGATTAAGCATACGTTACACAACAATTTATTTAAACAGTGCATACTTTAGAGGATGATATGGATGTTCATTTGCATACTTATAGCAAATTAGTCCAATGAATTCTATTACTTTAGCTGTAGCAAGTACAACTACTTGAAGGGGATACATTCTTTGTTTTTTAGGTAACATACACATGAATATCCTGTACTTCCTTGTAGGAATATCTACTTGCACCTGTAATAAAATTGATGACATTTGCCAATGTCGAGAAATTATCATAAAGCTCGATATAATTTGTCGATACATACACTGCCATCGAATTTAGCATATTGTATGTATGGATTTTGTGGTATATTTGGGCACTTTTCAAGTTGTTCAGATAAAAGGGAATGTTTCTTAGTTTCACCAGTCTTTTTACGAAAGTCTTTTCTTTGAAATAATTCTGATTGCTGAGAATTAGGTACAACAGGATCATCTCTCCACTTTACACTAACTTTAGCAGCCTTTTCTCTTTCAAGATCCATTTTCTCTAATCTCTGAGCAGTGTTAGTACGTTCTCTATGACTGTATTCCATATCTATACCGATGTTAAAATCATAGATCTGAGGCAATGATAATCATCTAAAATTACTTCTTCATTATTTATAAAAGAACATTTACCCATTTGTATGTCATAAGACTCTGCGAGAGCATCTAAATCTTCATCATCGCTCTCTTCTATGCCAGGATAACATTGCAACGTGCCATTTGATTTTAATTGCTTTGGTATGTCCTCTACAAGCATTACCATCTCACATTGGCCTTTGAGAAATGTAATGTTTTAGGATATTAAACTTTATTTCATATGACACATCAAAACTCAGAATGTAACCTACACATGTGTACCTGTATTGTCGGTTGATAAGAAACTATCCCTGATGTGTGACAAAAGCCAATGTTCATTATCGTAAAAAGCCATTTGTATTTGTTAACTATGCCAGAATCATAAATTATTTTCGAAACTCAGTAGCGTTGCTTTCTAAACGATTCGTTTAGATTTATATTACGTTTCCTGTGTAAACACAACGTTTAACGCATTTCCGGCAGGTGGCAGTATTCCTTACTCAAGTGACTACTCAAGTGAAGTAAAATGACATTGTTCGTCTCGATTTAATTAAGAACTTGGTTTTATACATTTTAATTCTTAGTTGTGATTGTAAGAAATTGTTTGAAAATGAGAAGAGTGAGAGTGTTAATTGAAATCAAGTTATATTTGTGCCGATATTTGATGAACAAGCAGCGTAGTCAGATAACAGCGATGACTTTTACAAATCTGACATTGAAAACGCGAGAGTAAGTAAATAGAAAATGTTCAGAATTGATTTGGTTATATTTTTATTGCATTTAGTCCCAGCACACCGAAACATGGGTGCGATGATTTTTCAACTTTTAAAATTCGAAATGTTCAAGTAATAAAAATATGTTATATTTAAGTTGCTATTTGATCAATGCGCGCCGTGATCAGACAGGCATTTTAACTTTTACGAAATTGGTGTGTTTTTTTACGTTTTTTTTTTATTTACGTTTTTTTACGTTTACGAAAACGTGAGTGTTAGAAATGTATTTTTCTTTTGCGAAATTCGAGGAGTTTACAAGTGGATTCTTTGTTCTTATCCGTTCTACAATTTTTCTTGTTTCCTCCACGTTTCACGTTGAGCGGCCGAGCGGACAAATCGAAGAAAGTAGTTCGGAAAGTAGAACGAGAAAAAGACGAGCAGTCTTGATTTTGGTTTCAGAATGGGGGATGGAACATTTAGCCCGAAGGGTTAGAGAAGGAAATACCTACAATGTATCTGGCAGGAGAAGAGCGTACGGCTCGTCTGGCGATGAGCAGAAAGGAAAGTGTGCCAGAATAGAAAAAAATGAAGCCGCGAATTAAACGGCTAGCCAGTGGCTTTCCATCTACGTAGTAACGTTCAACCATTCGTAAGCCCCAACAAGAAAGGACGATGCCTTCGTTTTTGTGGGAACACGGTGCCAACTGCCATAACGTCCGCCTCAATTTCGCTCCGATCGAAGACACGACAATCTCTTCTAAAATTGCTATGGATTTTCAAGTGACAAATGGGTTCCGAGTTGTGTCAACATTCTCAGCCAATGTAAGTATAAGCTGTTAGTATGTTCAGCTTTTTTAAAAGTGTCACAACTCACAAGTAGGATGGCTTTGCAAGAGTAAAAGATATACTTCAACTTGTATTATAAGCATTATTCTCCTTGTTCATAATCTTAATTAACGAAATATTAATTATGTTCTCCTTTTCTCTTGAAAAACGTACTTTTTTGTGTTGTGAGTTGTGTCACATTTGCAGCGAGTGTACGATAGTTGCATCAACCGGGTTTGAATTGTTGAAACTGGCTTCTAAAGTAACGCGAGGACCCTCGTCTGAAATCGGCGGGTGTCCTCGACGAACCGGACGAACAGAAGCTGCAGCGTAATAACCAACGGTATACACTACAAAGCCGACAATTAACCGTGGTAGCAGTCGGCGCAATTTGTCATTCTCTACGTTACCGCCGCGGAAAATATCACCGAGATTTTCCAGTAAAATATTACCGGAGGATTAACGCGATAACTCTCTGAAGGACGCGTGGTCAGTCGCGTTAAATACTTGAAATACGAGGCTCGCGTCGCGTCGATTCGATCAGCCGATGTTCGTCGCAGAAATAAAATTCTGCATTTGCACACGTTGTGTCTGTGAATGAAAAATGGAAAATATCGAGTTTATTGTTATTTCTTGATTACTTTATACATATTAGTTTTGACTTCTGCCTTTTTATGGGACAGTTTAATAATTCTTATTCTCTTTCAACAAAAATTATTTTGCAGTACAGAGAGTTTTTTATTTAAATCGAATTCATTTATTTATAACGAACCGCATAAAATTTTGCATTTACACACGTTGTGTCTATGGACGGAAAATGGAAAATATCGCGTTTGCGAAGAATGGGATGTATAAACTTTGACGTTCGAATCAATAATGAGACTCGTTCGTTCGGATATTTCTGTTGCATTTTGGAATATTTAACTCGTTACTTTTCGGCCAAGCTTAATATTGAAATGGCGGAAAAAGGTAGGAAACGAGACGTTACTTCTACGAATACTTTGTACGTGGTTCATCGAAGAAAGGGAAGTGAAGGAAGAGGGAAATCGCAAGGGAAAGAAGAAACATGGCACATTATGTATATACATACACACGCACCTATATATGTACATGTACACTGTTCGGATATCGTGTATACGTGCACTGTCGTACGAATGCTTCTCAGAATCTTGATATTACGATTCTCAAGCATCGCGCGGGAATGCCTCGACGCTTTTACGAATTTCCATACATGTATGGATGCCGAATGTATCTTCTTCTAATCTAGAGGATGAACACATAAAGCAAAGCCGGAATAAATTTCGCAATAAGCATTGAAACTACGAACACGATGCCTACTGCGAAATCTGCAAACGTTTTGTTTAAAAAGATCATTCGGGACCTATTGCTGTCTCATTTGGGACGCTGAAAAAGTTTCGTTTTAAAACATTAAACAAGATGTAGCTTGGTTCATGCGTACGGATAAGAACATCCGAAAAAAAATACGAAAAGGAAGTAATGTGTGGAACGTATCGCTGACGGATACGCTCGCGACAAGGGAAGTAGACGACAAAGAGGAAAGAGAAAGGTGGAAGAGAAGCTGGAAAAAGCCAGAGGCTGCAAAACGGTTGAATGAGAAACAATATGCAACGCTACCAACTTAGCAGGAGAAAACCAGTCGGCTACGAACACCGCCACCACCACCACCCACCCATCCCCTTTGCTACGCCTCGGGGCTTGGGGCTATTTGCAATTGTTCTTTCTCTTCTTCTATCCTGCCAAGCTGCGCCCATCCTTCTCCAGCTGATCTCCTCCTTCGCTTCGTCGAGAGAATCATCTCCCAGTTTTCTTTCTTTTTGCTTCTCCACACACACACATATATATATATTATTTTCCCATGGATCTCTGTTTATCAATCTCTCTTTCCCTCAGCGGGCTCTGTCCTCTTTCTCCGGGTCTCTGGCGTGTTCTCTTTGTCATTTTATCTCGCGCTCTTTCCGTCTCCGTCGTTTGTTTCTCTCTTGCTCCGCTGCGCTCCATAATAACGGGAGTCCCATTCAAAGTACAATAGCTGGTCATAAATTACCCTCGAAAACGGTAGCATTAGATCCTGCTGGATTCACCCTTTATACAAACCGGGCGTACGCTCGCTTAATTGAGCATCCTCGATAACGCGATACGATTTGGTATATACGTATGTGTGCATATAATTTATATACATATATGTATACTTCTGTTAAATTTTCAGCGTGGAAAATTACCAGCGCGTGCGAAACTGATCGGTAGATCCGCCGATTTTTCACGAAAAATATGTTGCGTCGTGTGACACGCTTTTTCATGCTCGTCTTATATTTTTACAAGCGTCGTCACCTCAATCCGCTTGAATTGTATTATAGAAACAGTTAGGTGGCTTGAATGGAAATGTAACAGGGTTTTCTGTCCAACTGCTCGAAAATTAGTGACGTGTGTATGAGATTAAAGCGAGCTTCGCATGCCTAGCTAATTGCAAACGTTGAGTCCAATTGCTGCGGCGATAATTCGAGAACGCGTGTACAACGTTTGGACGCAGGACCGATAAGTTCCTAACGAGCGAGACATCGATTTCCTCGTTTCCGATCCCCGTCGACGAGCATTACGCGAAATTATTTTATATTATTACTCATTTGCATCATAAATTGCCGGTCATAAATATTAATAAAAATTAACACAGTCATATAGCAATTGTTACATTGTTTAATACAATATTCGACACAATATACAATGCTATTGAGTAATATAATGATTCATATAATGGTTGACGCAGTAATTGATAGAATGTTCCATTTAATGATTTATGTAAGAATTGATAGCAAGATGAGAAAATTGATAGCAACATACAAAATTTCATACTGATTTATGACTATTTTAGTGGTAATAACCAGAAAAATTATAATCGCTGATGATGCGAATGGGTTAACGTGAAATACGAAAGCATCGCTTATTACTTAGCTACCACGTTGTGTCCAACTTGAATTATTAATCGTGATTTTCACTTGCCTCGCTTGAAATGTACCGAGTATTAGGCTACTTTTGTTTGAATCATTTTTGGGAACAGAGATATTCAATTTTGTTCACTCGAACAAAAATGTACGCATCGTTTCAATCAATATAATTTCATTTCTTCAGTTCTTCGCTAGTATTTCTGTTTAATGGATTTTAATCATTCTCTGAAAGGGATTTCTTGTTTTCAATTCCCACGACCTTCTTTTATTTGGATGATTCGAGATTCTGTTTGCGATTTGGTTATCGTGGACGGACTTATTGATATTGGTCGTACCGATAGGTGAATTTTGGCTTTCACAGACAGAGTGATACGGGTTATTCATTTCGCTGAAACGGTGAGCCATTCACTCATAGCGGGAGCGAAAGAAGCGCGCAAACGAAAGAGCGACGCGATCTTCGCGCGGAAACTTTCGAATCGGATTCCAGTTAAATTCTTAGGGGAGGATCGTCCGTGAAAGCAAAGAGAGTTCTTTCCTAGCCAAGGATCCTTCCAGCAAATCATTCCGTTCCGTAATCGAGCCGTTCCATTCCGAATTTCCTCTTTCTTGGCGTCCGACGACAAACGACAACAAACGGACTCTTTGACATCGGGAAAGCAATCTTAATCATTTTCACCTTTCCGCTTGTTATCGAACGCTACAGATTTTACCGTGAGATAGAATCTTGACAAAAATAATAAAAGATCGGACTCTCGATAATGTACAAAAATCTTTTTTAAGCACTACGATAACTTACAGTTTTACTTCAAGTTTAACTTGCGATAAGTTTCACTTAAGTCGTAACAAGTTTCTGACCGTTACAGGAAATTTTATCTTAAATGAAATCCTTGACTTTTTATATATTCCATTGTGGATGAAAACTCCATCTTCTAGTTCATCATTCTAACGTAGGTAGTCATACCGCGTGACTGAAAGTGACATTTGTCCGTACAAGTATGACGCGTACGAATATCTGTACGTACTTATACGAAAGAGGTTGGGGTTGGAAAGTTAAGGCGGATGCGAACGATCTCCTTAAAAAGTTTACCCGCCACGGGCAAATCTCTGGCGAGTTTACCGAGGGGAACTTTTCAACCAGCTGGCTGTACTTCCTTCGAAACCGTTATTCGAGTAGACAGCGAAATCGTTCGCAATCAGAGTTTCCTACTGTTTTCGATTACTCCCTATTATCCCTTACCTTCCACAGTTTCCACGCCCTCCGGATCTTAAACCCCGCGCGAAGCTCCCCTTCCCTTTGTTTGCATGCTTCATAACGCTAATTCGGCCCTCTCCCGCTATCGTAAATTATAGCTCGTCGAGAGGAGACTAAAGATCCATCCTCCAGATCTCGTTACCCGTTTCTACTTACCACTCTCTTACTCTTACACGACAAGAGAAAGAAAACAGTGAATCTCCGTTCTTGGAATCATCGTTTCTGCGTCACGTTCACGTCGTCTATCAAACGAAATATCCTTTGATCCTCTCGTTAACTCGGCGAGATGAGTTCTAGCGATTCTGGAAGAATGACGAACAAATTTTAGCCCTAATCGATATGACCGTTATTAACTTTTTGTAAGCTGAACAGAATTACCAATTATGATTAATAATGTTAAGATAGATTAAAGAGAGAAACATGATGAATCGACAATACGTGTTAGATCAATCGGTATGAGGTTGTAAATTCCTATAAAATTATGAAAGAATTTCGGCACCCTCGCCCGTGCGATTACAAAAGCGTCAGCCGTAATGGTTTTTCTCCTCGAATATTTATCTTGTAAAGCCGTGCCCCGCACCCTTAAACTTTTGCTCTAACGAAGTTTGTACAGCTTCTACCTCTCTCGGCCCCTACATTTTCTTTCTTGATACTTTAGAACGAGCCTGCCACCTCTATCCCATTACACTACGAGATTACGGTGTAGCCGGTGAAAAATATTTTATACCTGTTTCTTTTCTACCTATTCCACGTTCGCAGTTCCCAGTCTTAGCTCAGCTTTTTCTTTCGTTTTCCTACCGAGCTGTGGCGCGTATTACGTTTTAAAACAGCGACTGGCTAAATACATCAAACGATGAGACTATATTTATCGAAACAAAATTCTTTTCCGTCTTGAAAATTACACTAATTTCATTTGCTGTTTCATCTTAGATCTTGAATTCTGAAGATGTATTTCTTGTTCTGTTCACTGTATATATTTCTTCTTAATTTCTTTATTCATGCGGGATATAGTAACTTGATAATTCTTGTTCCTTTCTACCTTGCGCGGAAAGATTTCGAGTGTACAAAGTCTTAACAAATTAAATTTGCCATCCAGCACTC
Source organism: Ceratina calcarata (assembly GCF_001652005.2). Taxonomy (NCBI): domain Eukaryota; kingdom Metazoa; phylum Arthropoda; class Insecta; order Hymenoptera; family Apidae; genus Ceratina; species Ceratina calcarata. The sequence continues at coordinate 491,746 of NW_017157935.1, forward strand.
AAGAGTTCTTTGTCCAAACCAAATTCATTTTACTTAAAAGAAACAAAATCAACACAGCAGTGAAATTGATTCCCAAAGTGATCTCAACGAAATTCTTACATTAAGACAGGAGTAAACGTAATTTTTGGAGTGAAAGTCAAGACGGTATTGAAAATAATCAACTACCACAGAAAAACAAGTTTAATTGAAAGTAGAGGAAACAGTATCTTTATAATTGGTCTTTTGATCGCACCGAGCGTGCTGTTTCATTTTTTAAAGTCTGCGGTGCGGCTACGCTCGATAAATGCAAACAACTGCTGTGTGTCGATAGACATTGCGGAGGGAATTAACGCAGGAGTCGGCGGACCGTTGAAAAATACGAGAGGCGAGCCTTTAACTCTCGTCGCCCGTGGGTAACTCCTTTTTACGGGATCCTGCCGCCATTACATCAGAAATTGGAAATCAAGTATTCAATTCTTTCCGGCGAGCAAATTTGTATTGCGGAACAAAAGTGTTCCTCCCTTATTGTACCGGGAGGAAAAAAAGGGTAGGTTGGAGGAAACGTTTGATCGCCATATTCAATTGGTCCTGTTTCGAATTCCCGTAAAGAGAACGCGGTGAATCATGCAGTCGTATTAACGTGGCAGAAATTGGGCGATTAATTATCGGTTTCGATTTGGATTATCTTTTTAGAATTGTTTATACAATTATTTTTTATGAAAATCTGTTATATTTAACAGTGAACATTCTTCATGGAGAGTAATAAATTTCATCATAATCGTACCCATTTCGTTACAATGAATGTAAAGCGCATAGTTTAGAAGATTAAGTAGAATAGGTCACAGATTAGTCAGGCATTCCATTCGGTCTCTACGCAGTGATACAAATAAATGGCAAAGCGTACGCATCGAGTAGATTTTAAAATTAATTAACAAATTGAATCTATAAACATAAGAGAAGTATTTTTGTTGAGTCTATTAAAGATAGAGGAATACTTTGGAGTATTTTCTGTCTCTCTCTCACACAAGTTGATAAAAAGGAAATAAACTCTTGCATTCGTTTTTTGTTCAATAATCTGGCTCTAAATCTCTCATTTAGGTATTCGATTTATGTTCATTTGTTTATGACTGAATCACGAATTACGGGTCAATATGTAAATATGTTGAATAATTTTGTACATAGAAGTAACAAAACATAAAATTAATCGTAGAAACAGAATGAAAATGTTCTCTCGCTTTAGAGTTAATCAACGTGAATGAAGTTAGTATGATACGAGTTGAATATAATTCTGCAAAATTAACAGGAAGGAGGAAGATAATAATGTGTAGGGAATAAAATTAGCTGGGGATAGGAGCGCGTACGTACACTTGGCAGGGGCCTTTGTTTGTCCGCCTTCACGCTTTTCCTGGCCAGCGACCGCGTTTTTTTTAAATAATAGCTTTCGGTGTCTCCTTTAACCGAGCTAATAAAATGTAAAAAGTTTTCTTTGTACATTTAACGGCGCGGAAAAGGTTCTTGACCCTCCGTTCCACAGCCAGCGGATATAATCGCGTTCCTTTTCATTTTCTCGCGTATCCACAGCTCCTTTGCCGCTCATGTCTCTTTTCTACATACGTTATACCTTTTGATTCGGTCGGCGCGCCATCAGTAACACAAGCTGCACCTGTTTTAAACCTTCATACGAGCAACCCGACGATGCCACTGCGAATATTATTATCTTCGCCTAGCGGGTCGCCGCTTCTCTCTCCAAGTTCTTTTATATTTCGACGACGAGTTCAACAAGCGATAACCAACTTTCATCCATATTTCTCCTTTTAACAGTGTTCATTAACATATGCATGTATATTCCCTTTCATAAGTTTTAGAACAATTTCAAATGCTTATATTATCTATCTAAAATCTGATAGGCGTTTCAAATTAGTAATCATCAAAGACTATTCATCTGATCATTGATACAGAACACCTCACTTGTTTTACAATATGTTTTAAATTGATTCTGTTTAAACTAAGTGATGAGATTTAAAATATTAACACCGTATAATCGTTGAGGATGAGGTTTACGGCTTATGAAGACGGAAATAGGAGATGGTAAAATGGAATAAATCGACGTTAAATGCCGAGGAAGGATTTATTTCGGTTGGTACGGCGAGCCGAAAAGAGGCGGTACGAATGGCAATAACGAATGGGATAATAATTGAAATTAGGAGGCGGCGGTGGTGCAGGAGGCTAATACACCGACACGGCCGACGAGCTGGCAATTAAGTCCTGACGTATCGCCACTCCGGTCCCCGCCTTAAGCCAATTTCCCCAATGATGGAATGCAATACTTCCCGCCGCGTGTCACTTCATTAACTCTGCCCTAGAAATCTCTCGTCGACGATCTCTCGTGCGATCCGAGAAATTAAACCACTTTTCCGCTTTTTCCGAGCTAATGTGTATTTCACTGGGAAATTTAGAATTCTTGGATTGACTAATTTAGTTTCTTTAATTTTCCCAAGTGAGATTTAATATTTTCTCATTACTTACCTACAAAACATCTGATCGTTGCAATTGAAAGTAAAAAAATCTTGTTCAGCCTTCACAACATAAAATGGAAATTTCTGTTTGAACATGCGTCGAGTCAATTAGATAGGTATTAAATAGCTCAACCTTTGCGGATATCCAACGCAATTTACTGTGGCTCCGGAAAAACGCTTATGCTGTGTATTAGCTTGGAAATTTCAGTTACGCAACGCGAGCGACAAGCAGAAATTTCAGAAAAAAAGCTATTACCGTCGCTTCGCCGATGTTTAACGACACGAATGGCCGGAGAGCCGATTGCCTTCGCGAGGTTAAGGGTTAAATATGTCCCCGATAAAACGCAACGCGTTCGATAACGTTCCCATATCGCGGCCTTAATTAACCGGCTCGATTTCTATCGAGAATGGCGTTAATTTCACGCAAATAGAAAAAGCTGAAATCGACCGAAAAAATTTGCCAGGTTAAAAAGAATTCTACATTCATCTGCATGGAAAGTCATTTACTAATGTAATGGAATAATCAAATCAGATTCTGCTGGTAGGTGCTTTGAAAATCAACAATAAATCATCAGAAAACATTTCACGATTTAGAAAAGAACTTATATTTCTTTGATATTTATTCTCATTTAAAGTTTGCATTGAAGTACGGTCACTATTTCTTCGCGGACATTTGTTACATTCCCTCTTTTGGTCCCTCGTTGACACGTGTCACCGGAATTACGTTTTCGAAATTTGTCTTGGGTCCCTATCGAGAATGGAAGGTCCGGATTTGCCTTCGACGCCGACATTTCTCGAATCCCCTTGCAGATTTGCCCGACTTAGCGCGATACCTGAGTACGATCCGCGGGGAATTCACACTTTTGTCGATATCTAGATTTGCCTTATTGCCTCTACCCTTTTACTGTCCGATACTCCTTCCCGTCTTATTTATTCGTAGCTTTCATTCTACTTTATACATGATCGTTCACAGTGAAGATTGTACGATTGCACGTCATTGGCTTAAAAAGAGATAATCTAATTACTCTCTTTGAACTCGTTGGATTTTACATATTAATCGACTGCCTATTTATGCCAGTACTTGAACGAATTTTTCTATCCATTGACAACAGGATCCTTTTTATACGCGGTCCTGACAGTTTCGTTTATTTTTCTCCGACTCATCACGCAGCATTCAAATTACGCCGGACAGAAAATTTCGTTTCGCTAATTAACAATCTCGTTATCGTTCGCGAGCGATTGCACAGACCAAAGTGCTCGACATTAATTTGGCGTACTCTACACGGCACGAGAGGAAGAACCATTTTCCTCTTGCTTGATTTCCTCCACTTATCGCCGCGATTGTCTCTCGAAGGGACCGAAGAAAAATAATTGCACCTACTGAGTGGACCGGGAAGGACGATAACGATACTGGGTAACGACTCTGACGCGCAACATAAATTCCTGACGAGAATGGAAATTAATTTCGTTTTGCCATTCATTTCAGGCAATTTGTACTCTCCGTCTCCTTCGATCTCCCGCGCCGCCGTGTCATTTTTATCGGGCAATTTTCTCCTCCGTTCAGAACTTTTTTCTTTGCCTTCTCTCCCTCGTTTCATTTTTCTTGAAACTAAAGCGTATGAATTTTAACGAAGACGAGGCGGGGGAAAGTTTCACGGGGTAAAATGTTTGCATTGCTTATTATCGATGCTATTAACGCTCTCGCTCGAATTCAACGAGCTAATTGCTTTTCTTCCCTTCGAACGACGCCGGGTCGTTTAATCTTATTAACTCCCATCGATTTTCCCGTCAACCACCTCCTCCTCGAGCAGTTTCGAATAAACATGAACGGAGAAAGGAAGACAGGTGAAGACGACACGCGGGCGACAGGTACGTTTCAAACCGGTAACCCGCTCGACCGTGAACCCATCTAAACTCAAGTAACGATATCTTAATAAAACAGAATAAGGACAGATGAATTGAGAACAACTGCTTAATATTATCACCATCATCACTTTATTAAAAAGCATAAGCCCTTTAGGACATACAGAAGATAACAAAAGTAGTATGACAAACTTAAGGTATTAACAATAGATGATACAAATATAAACTTAAAAATAAAACAAGAATAACAAGTTGTAATTAAAGGGAGGATTCTGAAATGCTGTAGGAATTGCAGAAATCAAAACTATAATGTTTCATGTAATGATTGACATAATCATATTCATAATAATTGATTATGTGGTAACTGATGAAACGTTTTATGCAGTCACTGATATAATAATTGATACGATATTGCTCATAACGATTATTCTATTGCCTAATACAAGATACAGTGATTCATAGAGTAATTGATACAACGTTGTGTTTGGCTAGTTAATCAGTTTTCGAAATCCGGTGGTTAGAGGAAGGCCGGCAAGGATGTTGGTCGTTCCCGGAGCATTAGCCGGGTACATGCACCTTACCACTGTCGCTTTCTGACCGAACGACCGACTTTCCATCCTCGTCAGGTTTTCTTCCCTCGCCGATCGGCCAATCGGGTTCGATCTTTAAGCCGGCGGTTCCTTTGGAGCCCGCGGCCGGCCGGTCCGCAGCGTGAAAGCGCAGTGGAACGACCGCGAATAGTGCATGCGCGTTGAACGTGGGCGCCCGCGTCACCCCTTCCCGTCGTCTTATATATCTATAAGGGTAGCTACCCTCGGCGAGGCCGGTCAGTTCTTGCCCGTTCACGCTCGGCGTATCGTCGATCGATCTCCTACCGTCCCGTCTCGATTCGCGACCTTGTTCTCGCGACACGATTCGTCATCGCGTGACGAAATCCGGTCCGACCTTCCCGGTGCCGAACGACTACGTGATCATTCGCGTGTGTCGATTGTGCTTCGCGTTGTTCGCGGGGCAAAAGTGTCACTGCCAGAGGCAATAGAGTTACCGACGAACTATCGAAGAGGATAAATGGTCCCATTAACGGTTGGATCGCGCTACCGATTCCTTGAACACGCGGCGATCCATCGACCTGTCTCTGTTCCAGCTTCGTGAACCAGGCAACATTCCTCACGGGTTTCGCTACCGGTCCCCCAAGTTAAGCGTTCGCCAATCACCAAAGGTAAGTAAAAATACAGTTCATTTTTTTAGTTTATATTTTAGTCAATTTTTATGAGTTCGAAAATCTAGGAACAGTACTATATATTTTTCGAAGGCGACACGTTTTTATAACATATTGTTTAGCTATGGGTTTGAGAATTTATTTAACAACACTGCGTATTGCAAATGCCCAAACGTAATTTAAAAAGTATTCAAACTTTGATAAATCTTACTCAACTGAATTACTATTCGTTTTTTTCGCTTGATACATTGGGATCGGGATTTATCGATACATGGATTAACATTGATTATCGGAATCTCCATTAAAAGAACATCCGGTTATCGGAATTTTTAAATGTGAACAATGGTTCAGTAAACCAAAATGATGAACATGTATTGATGAGAAATCACGCGCGCATCATTCATTCATGCAGGTGTTTCTGTTTTGCTTTCATCTGTCTCAGTTTTACACCTGAGAGACTTTTGTAAAATAATTTTCATATAAGAAAATTGGATAGATTAAGAGTTCTTCCGAGAACAAATGAAAAGAACACGTCTGTGTATGAAATAATTTCATTTCTGCATATCTTTCTTTTGTTTTAATGTGTCTCAATTTTCATATCTCTGTCGGCGAAGCATCTATCCGCCTGGAAAACAATTTCCATACAAAGAAAGTTGGATAGATTATGACAGGAAGTTTGCTCGCATGCTTTAGAAGTAAAAGGTCTTTCGTACCAACGTACGTATTTATTCAACAATGCGTGCAATGATTGGTTCAGGTAATCTAGATTCCGCCGTGGTGTGTTTAGCATTAAATTTCATAGACATGAGCGCCCGCGGTTATAAATATAAAATAGCTAGAGTCTCTACCAAATTGAAGCGCGGAAGCGCGTTGAAGGAACATTCCATGGAACTGCGATATAACTTTATGTTATACTTCAAAAGCGGGGAATGTTATTCGCGCTTTGGTTCGTAATTAAGTGGCGTGCATCGAAATGTACCATTCGCATAGGTATATCTCCATTTACGTCTTCAAAGTCGTTGCAAAATGTATTGCTGAATGAAATATTGTCAAAATGTATTTAAGACAAGTCGGACGTGTTATATTTTAATGAGCAAGTGTATTAAAATAAGTCGCATTTCAATTCGTGAATGATATTTTCCTTATTCACACTTCGCATCCGGTATCTTTTATTCTAACAGATAAGATTTGAAATATCTCAGATATTTTAACCAATGATTTAGATTTTTTGTCGACAAGTTTCTATATAGAAAATTAGTAAATTCCAAGAATAAAAATTAAATCGAAAGGAAAATTAAAAAAAAAATCGAAACAAAGAAAAATTCTATCGAAATTGTTCACTGCTGATTGTACGATGTCTTATCTAACTACAAGCATGTGCTTTCTTATATTTAATGTTGTATGATTTTCCACTTGAGGAGAATTAACACTTTATCGAATAATTAAAAATGTTTTAAAACTTAAGAAACAGGAAAGTAATTATTATATCATTGCAGCATCGATTAATCTTCGGAATTAGCAATTCAATTACTTACTTTTGATCCTTCCGAACACGATTAATGTTATTCAAATTGAAAATTCTCGTCGCGGGTTTCATATCTATTCGATGATGTTCCTCTCTCTTTCTCTCTCTGTATTTGGCCCGTGAGTAATGCGAAAACAGTGTCCGATGGGCGGAATAATGTTCTTCCGTAGTCGATCGAACCGATTAAAGGGAACTCGAGATTCGATTCGATTCACTCGACGGGTTTGTATCTAGGTAGCTTCCGCGAGGTATGATGTACAGCCGGGTGACAAATCCCTCGAGACACTTGATAGCTCTGAATCGAACAACAGAAGTCTGTCAATCGATGATAGTTCGATTGCGTTCGATTGATTAATAAGACTCTTGCTTGGGTGTCACGTAATCCACAATTTTATCTAGTAGTTATTATTAGATTATTCCCGTTTCATCATCAGTTTTTATTATTACCATACACGTATTGTTTTTATAAAGGGCCAGGGATATTATTTCGTACATGTTTCTTAGATAAGGCTTTTAAATACATTTTCTTATCGAGAATCCGACAATCTGCTAAGTAAAACGTTTTCTCGTTTCCCAGAATGTTTGAATTAAGAGCGATACAAAGATCGATGTAATTCCGGATAAGACGAAAAGAGAGAAAAAGAGAAATCTTGGTAGAGAATCGAAGGAAAGGGAAAATCTTGATGGAGAGGGCCGGTCTGACGGTGTTGCGGTTCGTTGCCGCGGTTTGATCGAAAGGGTATTTCCTCGGCATACAAGAGAAAAGTTCTTCCGGGAAGATAAACTGCTCTTCTCCCTCCTCAGCGTTCTTGCTCGTGGAGGAAGTTGCCCGGGCGCGGGAACTTTTATACAAGATTCACAAAAGATTTTTTCCCACCCACGATGTTCGAATATAATTCAGGGAAGGAGGAAGGGGATCGAAGTTTCTTGTAGAGACTCGAGCGTGCACCTATGTGTACAAAACCCGTGGGTAGGAGGTAGAACAATCTCGAGGGAATTATCCGCGAAATTAATTATCAACTCGGTTCGAGCCTATAATGCGTTCTTAAATTAAAAGTAATGAAAATCAAAGCCGGGCGGAATTAGCGGCCGGATACTCGCCACGCAAATGGAATATAAAGTGTAACGGGCATGGCAACGGATCTACCTTCCACGATCCACAGGCAATTAGTGCTCGCAAGTTTTGTAGATTTAACAAGTTTCAAGCACGTCGAAGAATGATAATTTTCCGTCGGCGAATAAATCCGTCGTCGAACGGTTCCCGTACTCGCGGTTTAACGAGTCGCCACTCGTCGTCCCGCCACTTTCTTTTTTTTTTATTCCTTCTTTGCGCAATTAACTCGAACGAGAGGACCGTTCCCTGGAGAGGAAATTAAGATCCTTGGACGTCGAACGATCCTCGTGAGGGAGGCTGCGTTGGTCGCGCAAGCGATACAATTTTATGGAAAGGGTCGTTCGATGACAAAAACGTTCTCCAATGTTCGTCGAGCCGGAAAATCGAGTCGTTCGGCTCAAGCGAAAAACGGACGAACGGCACCGTGGCTCCTCATCCATCGATACGTCGATGATTAAAAATCGCGATCGAGGCGAATCTGGGCGGTGAATAATTAGTCGGCGCTAGACGAGTCTGCCGCGTCTGTCGTGCGTGCATACCTTTTGTAATCCCGGCTGGCTTGAAAAGTAGGTCGAACTTTCGCGGGGTTAGAAATTAAGCCTCCCACCCTGAACGCGCGGAGTGCATCGTTCCTGTCGACGGATCGATCCCAGAATTATTAGGTAATTACCGCGGTGCGCCGGGAATAATTTCAGAATCGATTAGAGATGGTGGAGAGGTAACGCTGAGATCGCTAGTACGAAGTTCCTCGGCTGGAATTAAGTGCCGACTCGTCTGATCGCTCGGTTCTTCCACCGTGCTTCCTGTGTTCTTAAATCGTCCGCCACAAACTTCGTACACGTGTAACCGGGAATGATTGGATATTAATAACACAATCGTTGAAAAGTTTCTAGTCGAGCTCTGGTGGAAATTGCTTTTCGACACAGTTTCGAATCGGTGTCGTTAACGAAACTCGGTTCGAAGGTGGACGGACGCTTAAAGAACGATAAAACGGAATGTAGGGGACGGGAAATGAAAGAGAGATGAAATTTTCCAGGGAATCGGACCGTATCCACGAGGATGATTCTGTACGAGACGCGTTTGCAAGCCTGTTTCTCTTAACGTCTCCATTCCGCGAGTCGTCCTAACCGAAGAGGGGCTGATACGAGCCTGCCTGGAGAGGTCACGGGGTGGAGGCGCGATAAAAATAAAGAAAATGGGGGTGCCGGATGTAGAGCAGGCTAAGAGACGGCTCCAGGATATTCTGAGGAAGGCACAGAAGCTCGAGATACCCACGCAAGAAGTGATCTCGACACGGACCGCCCAGAAGCTTCTTGCCAGGTCGAGGAACGTCCTGGCATGGACGATCTGGATCACCGTTTTTGTCCTGTTGCTCACCGGTGTGGTGTACGCGCGTTGGCCCACCAGCCACGAGGTCGAGACCATTAGGACTGTTCTCAGGCGAACGGTGAGTTAACCCCAAAATCATTTTATTCGCTTCGTCACTCCCCTGAGATTTCAATTCCGTGGTACGTGATGGAATCGCGGTAGAGAAAGATTAAAAGTCAATCTTTACATAAAGATACAATTTGCAGAATATTTATTTAAGTATAAGAAAATTTTTAATACATATATCTAGAATTATGTCGATCAAAGTAAAGTGATATTTTAGAAATTTTTTAAAAAAGAAAATATATTAAATAAACCGCGTAACTTAGCGAATTCTCGTCTTCGGATATTCGTCTAGTTGTTTGTTGTCAGATCTCGACAGAAAAAATCGGGGATCGATAGTTTCTAGAGCTCGGTAATTGGTACTCGATGGAACCGACGGATGCAATGGTTTTTGCGACACAGCAATTATGAAATGACGCGGTGGCGCCGGGGTATCGGTGACAATTCCGTGTTCCACCTAACCGGAGTTTTTCCGATACAAGAAATAAGTAGTCCGTTGTCGATGAAAGTTGCGCGTATCCAGAATAAATAGTAGGAAGCCGTGGGAGTGGGAATTCAGAAGGGTAGATGAAAATTTGCTAGGAAAATGGACCGTCTGAGCAATTGACCGAGGCGAACTCAGGGGAACCGACTGATACTGGCTCCGAAGCTTCGCCGAATGTAATCGTTGATATTTTCAGAAAGAATAAAATGTATCTCTCGTGGTCGTCTTACTCGCTATATTCGTAATATCGTTGAGACTAATAGATTCAAACAGAGCTGGAAGCGAGATGACGACGTACCGTGTAAAGATCGATCGGTTCCTAACCGAGGAGAACCGAGCCTGCCACTCGGCCGCGGTTCGATAGAATGGAAACGGTTAGCCGATAACTATTGTTTGCTGCCTTCCATTTACCTGAGTGAATTTTCCATGCCGCGGCTCGACTCGTAAACCATGCGAAACCGTTTCCCGTCTCGTCTAATAAACTGTCGTGACTTTCTCCAAGCTGCGTCTTCTATTATGTAAGCAAATGGTAAGCGTTGCGCTTCGGTTCCTGAAGTCGACTTGTTCAAAAAGAAGACCCGATCGAATTCCCTTGTAATTATTTTTCAATACGAAATGGAGCGAGCATTTGTCGCGATATTAAGCGAACTCGAAATTTCACTAACGCGCGAGGAAATTAAAACGCGAACGCGGGTCCGGAAAATAATAAGCGCGCTTGGCACGGCTCCAAAAACCGGCCGCGGTGCTCGTTTTTCTCGCGACACCTTATACGCGCGGATTATTTCATCAAGTCGGGTTATCCCCATGGCGCTGTGCCCGGGGGATTTGCAATTCCATGCCTTGGTTGTACACGCCGCTGCTGCCTAATAGTGTAACGTCGAATAATCCTCGCGCTACGCAGTCTCGTGCGTCAACGTCATTGACAGATGACGCTATCGATAGAGTTGTTACCAGAATGCGTTGTTACCAGCCCTTCGTACTCCGCCCCCGTGTCATCCCAGCCCTCGTTTACAATTTCTCTTTCTGCATAAATTGGGCTCATTTCAGATCACCGACTTATTTCAATGACAGCAACGTCGTTTCAATTAAAACTCATCCGTCATATGATTTTCCTTTACAAATATAAAATTCTGTGCTCAATATTCTTATTACGAGGTAAAAATTATTTATGAAGAAGATTTATATTTCGATTTGAGATTTTGAATTCATTGGTTTCTGAAGTTAATAAAATTATAATACACGTCAATGAACCGTGGAATATCGAAGAATATTATCGACGTGCTTTAAACAGTAATGTCGTTGGTACTGCGGAACTCCGTCAAAGGAATGGCATAATTAATGCAAAAACGAAAGTGGAAAATAGCGCGTAATCGAATCTCTGAAGCGAAATGGAACGAAGTTAGTAGCCCGGCGATGAACCACGGCAACGCGACGACTCGCTTGAAACTCGCCTAGCCTCGCTTCGTTTCGCCGAAAAGCGTCTTCTCTACTGCAATTTATTTCATTTCTCCGCCCCAATTTCATACTTAGTTTCACATTTAGTCTTCTCAAGGAATCAACGCGGCCTAATGATTTATCTAATATTCCTAATTCTGTTTTCTATTCGCTTTTTGTCCGCAATTAAAACAAAAAGATCTAACGTATATGCAAGGTAGGCAAATATTTCATATTTCTTATCTGCATTTCGTTCATCGATTGGAGAAGAAATAATAAGGGTCGACCGAAAATATGTACGAAAATCAATGAACCCAGTTACCGACGTCTGGGTCGTTCGTTAAAGACACGAAAATGAATTTCTTTTCGGAATTATTGATTACATTTGGTGGTCGTTTATTTTCGCCGAAAGGAACGTTAATTGGTAACATAGACGAGGTCTTTTTCAGTATCTATCCGCTGGCTACGCGGGAAAATGATTTCGACCGATCAAGCAGATAGATCGCGAGCCGTGCAATCGGAATAGCGGTACAGAGACAATCGGGGCACATGAACGTGTCCATAAAAAACAATTTGCTTTGTCGATTTGTTTGAGAGCCGAACCGTAACGCAGTTACGGTTCCAATTTAGTCGACACCGCTATGGATTATTAAACCCTCAGAGCCGGTGACGAAAACCGTTTCGCGATGCCACCCGGGAAAGATTCGCCGGAACGATTTCAATTGTTCTCTTTCTATCGTTCAATGTACGTACTTTGTACTACATGCAATAATTGCGAGACGCTTTGTCTCGAATCATTAAAAATGAAACATCGTTTCCAATTAACGGTCGAGAAATTAAATTCGTTCAGTAGGAAATTATAATTTAATTATAAAAATATTGGAGCACTTGTAGGAAATTTTCATGAATATTTCATCGTACGGATTTCATAAAATATTTGGAATAGAAATGAAAGACGCAAGTATGGCGCTCAAATATTCTTGCGATTAATTGGAATTGAGGAGGAGTTCGAAAAAATTCAATGAATGGTATTCATAAATCGAAGCGAAGGTTACATACCTGAAAAGTAGCTAACGCACCGAGATTCCGACTTGCGGATGTCGCAGCTGTAATCGAGTTAATTACTCAATTAAGTTACTGCTCGCTAATCAAGTGAAAATCTCTTTCGGGAAGCGTTGACGAAGGCGGCGCGGTGCATTATACTTTTATTTCAACACCTTTCAAAGGCTAATTTACTGCGGTGTCATTTATCAGCCCCTTGTACTCGCTGTTCCGCGTTATTAAGCGACGCTATACCTACCGGCGCCGCGTTGAAACTTTGTAATTTAAACGAATGCCACCAGCTCTGGATACCGGCTATTAATTCATTTTATATGAATCGTGATTCATCGTTATCCCTGCGTTAGCTGCTTCGAAATTTTCTCCAAACTTGATACCGTTGCCCTCCTATTCTTCATAAGAATATCAAGAATTCAATAATAACAATCCTTTCGAATGAATTTTTTTTACATAAAATGTTAACTCATTTGCATCATTATCACTAATGAGATCTACCATCATTTTCATGTTTTCGTATCAGATAGTATGTAATTGTTATACCACTCATTATATGGAACGCTGTATTAAATATTATATCAAGCATTACAGCAATTGTGGCATTCATATTTTTGTCATAATATTGATGAAAGGTATTATTTTAAATGTCCCAGTTTCTGTTCACTTTACAATTTCTACTCACTGGCTTAAAAGTGCATATAAAGTTACACAGAAAAAGGCAGTGAGAAGAAGTTGTAACGTGAATAGAAATTGGAACGTTTGCTATATGTAATGCAAACATGTTAAATGGATATTGCTACAGATTGTTCTATTTTTGAAAGGTACAGAAAATTTTGTTTGTGCCGAGCGTATTCTTGTTTCGTGCTCGGCAACAATCGCGATCGAATATTTAGTTGGAAATCGGGGTAGGAACGGTAAGCTCGAGAGCGACGTTCCCTTAGGATGATATCTCGAAAGAGAATTTATGTTTTCAGTCGGGGGAGCAATAACGTTACATGGCGTGGCACGGGTACCGGCACACGCCACAGCGTTGCAGTTTCCCCGAAGAATAATCTTCCCTGTCTTGGAATTCCTTGCCATGCGCGTACCTACCCCTCGTATCTCGTGTATATCCTTTTCGCGTTGAACCGTACATATCTGACTCCATATCTGCACGTTCCATCAATCCTGTTCTCCGGTTTGCATTTTTTCCCTGTCCAATCATCGATTCGTCCTCGCGGCCACTCCGACTCCGCGTTCTGACTGTCGGATTCCTCCGGCCGTATTTTTTTAATCGAAGATCAATTTTCATGAAACTCGTTCGTTGTGATTTTTGTACATTCAAAATTTTACTCCGTCCAATTAATAACAATGAGCTTTTGGGAGAAGGTATTGTTTTCTCAACATGTCAGTAGAAGTAGTGCCTGTCAAGAGATACGAAATTTCGAATGTTTTGTAAAATCACAAAGAGTTGAAAGTCGTAGAAGAACGACGTTTGTGTAATAAGAAACGGTTACTATTTCATTCCTAATCACTCAGTTCCCTTTATGCTAAAGATTTCCGATTAACCACTTAATTAATCCGTTTCTTCGTGGACGCGTACAGAGTGTCGACCTCATTATCTACAAACTTGGCTGGTAAATTAATTGTTGTCCGCCCCGACCCCTGTTCGGTCGAGGAAGGTAAACTCGGGTTTCCAACTTCCAATCAGCCGCCATTGTCCCGCGTGTCGTTTTGTTTCTTGTCGTTGCACCTTGTTCATCCGACGATGGTGACTGGGTGAAGATCACCGGCTCCCGAACACCGAGTGGAGTCGCGCGAGTTTTTCAAAGTATAATTCCTCTCAAGGAAGAATTCTCTGCTTTTTATTCGTTTCGATTCTTTGAGGGCCGGAACAAAGGCCGGCTTTGAACGAAGACTTTCAAAGTCCTGTAGTCCTCTCTGGCCACGTCAGAGATAGATCGCGCGTGGAATAAAGAATTTAATAGAATTTTATTACACCATTCTTTTTCACGCTCGACGACTACCGCGGCCATTCTTTTCGCGGGAACATCACGCCATCCATTCGCCAAATAAAACGACACGCGTGTACACCTTTTTAATATTCCCCGCACTCTCGCCAAGTATTTTTAGGGTAATTCTTTTACAATGTCGATTACCGGCTCGGTTCTTGTCCTGCAAAAACATTATTCGTTTCGACTTTGCATTAACGTAGAAATTAATAGAATCGACTAAAAGCTTTTCGATTAGCAGTGAAGGGTTAACATCTGGGGTGGCTGATATTATTTGTCATCCAGGAAATTTTATTTCAGAGAAGTGCTTCTACTCTGTATAGCTAGATGCAAGATCGATCCGTCGAGAGCTTTGAAATCTTGATGCATTAGACGGTGTTACCCTCGGGCGTTAGTAAATCTCGATTTTTCGTGAGCTGTTCGATCGAATTTAAACTAGCCCCGTCACGAATAAAACGCGAATCGGACTGTCGAGTAACTCGGAGCTAGTTGGAGAAGCTGCTGCCTCTCGAAGTGCTCAATTTCCATGGAAATGGCAGCGAAACAGCGTACCCCTTTCTCTCTCTCGTTTATAGTTCTCCGCTTTTTTTTTCATACCAGTTCCCCCTTTTTGCCACCGAAACGGGCACGCGACGCGACTCGATCAAATGGAACCAGATCTACTGCTGTGTAGCCCGTTGTTTCTTCTGACTAGTTTTCATTTGCTCGATTACCATGTGTTGTTCCATCTGCGAAAAAAGCATGCCATAGCCGCTGGCCGACAACTAGCCGATGGGACAATTTTCAGGTGAAAACAAAACGTTCCACGTGTTTTTCATCGGACAGATCTGGCGTGCTGCGTACGACGTAACAACGTTCAACCGAGTAGTTTGACTGTTACCAGTGTTTCGATCGGAAGGGACAATTCATTCCCATGTAGATAAGCCAGTCGCCTCAGATCAGACCGTTATCAGGTGTCAGTCTCTATCCTGTCTTCCACCCTTTGTACAAGCTAGTGTGAGATTATCAAAGACAAATGCTCTATCGTACTTGATAACATTTGGGACACTTGATCATTTGAATGAATCACAATTTGAATTTGAATTGTAATAAAATCACAGACTTTCCAAACGTTTTAAGTGAAAAGAATTATGTTACGTTATCTGAAACGATTCTTCGAATTCATTCCTCTTTTTACAAACGTTCGCTTTGAGTGGAGGAGTTTTTCTCGCGTATAGAAAATTACGGAAGAGACAATCACGGTTCTATTGTGTAAGGTCACGGACGAGACCCGTGATTGCGTAACGGTGGCTCGTAAATTTTCCCGGGGAGCGGAAGAGAAAATCTCTGCCCCTGGTAGAGGGAAAACGTTCGTCTAACTAGACGGCCGTCCACGATGGAGACGTTGTTCCCTTTTCGCCGGTTTCGCACGTTTATCCTGGAAATTCGTTTTATTATCCAACCCGAACGTTTTCTCGCAATTAGGTGTATTTTTAGATCGCGGTACGAATTCCCTCCGCAGAACGTTTATTTGATAAAAAAAACTATTACTCGGTCTCGGTCTTTATCTATGTAGACTGCGTTCTTTTCAACAAGAAATATCGCTGAAAAATCGCGAAATTACATATTTCTATCTGTTGCTGTGGCTCGTGAAACTATACCGCGTAACCATGAGCGAAACGGTTTCACGACGCGGTTCGTTAATTCTCGAGTTTCACAAAGCTGTTTTGAACTGTTACCGACACGCGAATGCACCATGCTGGTTCCAGTCTCCTTTTTCAATACGAACACGAAAATATTAATTTGTAACCAATTAATTATAACGCGTTCTAAAATCATGCAGAAATTCCTTAAATATCGGTATTTAGTTCAGCTGCAATCAGGTGTTGACGCATAATAAAAAGATAGTGACATAATGTATTTTCTTTATTACCATTTGGAATATCGTATGAAATTCATTTCATCGTACGTGAGTGTATACAAAAAATCAATAAGCTTTCTATTTCTACCATTTCTACATAAACAAACCAATGAATATTTCAATACAAAAAGAGGAATACATTTTAAGTCTGCGATTATTGAATCAAAACAAGACGCTGTGAATTATAAAGATCACACAGCTAGAGGAGGAATATGGTTAATGTCCTGAATTAGGCAATCACAGTGACATTCTGGACTGTCTAAAATAACAGAACGAGAAAATGATTCTCTCGACATCGATTGATCTTTACAATAATATCACGAAAAAGACTCTTGCCAACAAACAATGGTTTTAACATATTCATAAAAAGCTTTTATCCTTTAAAATCCCCTCGATGTTTCAGTATATCTTGTGTCACCGTATAAGCTTCCCTTTCTCATGTAAATCTGTATAATGAATCAGTAACGAATCAAAAGGTAACATTTTACTAACTAATTTGCTTGTAGCATTCATAACTTTGTTATTTCGAATACCAATGTGTGAGGGAATTCAGACAAAAAGTATAACATTATTCTTTGAAGTTTTGTAACGAAACATGTTGAATCTTTTTTATCTCAGGGATATGCTGATTAATTTTAACTTCTATCTTAATATCATGCAGGTATTTAATGCAGTATTTCTAATTAGAAAAATACGTTTCTGGATTCCTCAAATACAGTAAAATTTTCCAAATTATCCCTTCAAAGTGTATTCCGTACATCGATTTTTCTTATTTATGATCACGTTTATGCGAGTACCTTAAATTTGATGAGAGTGGGAGACATCTCCATAGCAGAATTACTTATTTTTTAAGATTTCTCTGGGTGCGTTGTAAAAGACGTTTGTTCTTTTGTGTACCGCGTGTTCCCCGTAATTGTTACCTTTACGTTGTAATAAATCAGAGCTGTCGCGAACTCTACGGGCAACAAAAGGACCACTACCACCGCCGAGATAGGGGATTTTGTCTTCCGCGAAGCGGTGTGCAGCTACACAAAAGATGTAAATGTTACGCGATGCCCGAGGAACATTTCTCTCAGTTCTCTCCTCGTTTCTTTCTTCCGGTTACGATTCCTCGGTCAACGATTCAGGAAATCGACGATTCTTCCCTTAGATGATTTCACCGCGCAACGATGAATTTGAACAAAAGTTGTCTCGTAAAAAAAAAATTCAGCCTGACTGATAACAAAATCGTTCCGCTGTTTTAGACTTTTATCTAAAAGAAAAGTTAAATCTTCAGACTCGCTTATTTTCTTATTCCAAAGAGAATTTATTTTTCATTTAGAATAGAATTTTTACTCGTATCAAATAACCTGAATCTAATAATCTAATTTCATCCAACAATAGGGAAATAGAAAAATAAAATACTGTGGGCGACAATAAACGGTGGGACAGTCGAGGAAACTGAAGCTAGTGGAAGAAACTGAATAGGATAAGAAAAGAGAGGACGGCGGCGAGCAATTTACTCAATTTTCCGAACACGAATTCAATTCTCGAGTTTTTCGTCCTGCCTTACGTTTCAATTAAATATGAGCCAAAGGTCCGATCCGTCGCGTAGAAATAGCGGAATTCGATTTTCATTTCGCTCGCAACAATCGCGGTTTATTCTCCACGCGTCGACCGGGATTATTTACGTCGCATGACGTATCGGGCTGAGGGTAGACCCGTAGGTTACGTACGTGCATACATACTCCCCGTGATTGCATACAATGCGCACAATACGCCAGCAACTGGCGTTATCACCGGCCCAGTTTATAGCCCCCGGTCTCGCCGTTTCCCCTCGCGATACTTAATTTTATCAGATCTCAATCTCGTGCTTATCACTGTTATCCTCTAAGTGCATACGGTGACCTCAAACTGTAATTGATAAAAACGTTCCACGTTTCATACTTGCTCTATCGCGGACTATGAAGTCATTGAAAAATCGCATATCAACGCCCGATGCATTAATCACTTGAACGCAGACTAATAAATTTTACAGAACGTTTTCGAATAGACATTAATTGTAAGATTCGTGTAAATGTAAATTGGTACCCACGGTACTCTTTGAATAGGAAGGACTTGCTCGTTATTTTCAACAGCGTTTTATTCTCAGAGAAGAAAACGGCGCCACGGTATTTTGTTTACAACGTTGGGTAGCGTAAAACACGGTGCACAAGAAATTTGTTCCACGATAGTTCCCGATCGTAAAAAGCCGGATGCAACAGGAAGAGAATTTACAGGCAGATCGGAGGGACGGGCGGGGTTTCATTTTCATATCTCGCGTTTCACCGGAGCGAATTTTCGATGCTGTTCCGGCGCTCCACGCCGCATCGCGCGCTGCTTGGCTAATTTTCTCATTAGAAAGTTCTCTTTGCATTTAAATAAGACACCGGCGCTCCCGGTTCTTCCCGTGTCCGAACAGAAAATGTGGCTACGTGCTTCACGGAAATATGCATCGCGATGTGAATAATTGTCTGCGGAAACGGGACAGGACAGGGTAGCCTGCAAATTTACATCTGCAATTTCGCCGCTACGCGAAATTAACGCTCGCCGCGTCGCGGATTAGCTTTTTACTCGATTACTCTTGGGAGGACGTCAAAGGTGTATGTACTTATGCTCGAAGAAAAACTCGTTGCCACCGGTTATAATACAAAATGAGCCAATGAAAACCGTAATTCAATGATGCTGTTAGTGTTCGTTTAAAGAAGAATTCTAGTCTGTTTTTATAAAATGGCGCAAGTTAAGGCTAGTTGAATTGCTAAATTATTGGAAAGGAATGATCATGGTTTTCGTAGATCCCGTCGATTCAGTAGGGTTAAGTGGAGCTAGAGATAGAAGCGGCCGAGGAGGAATGTAACTGATTAAGGAAAACGAGTGGCCGGAGATTTTAATTAGGATAACCTCCGGTGGCGGTGGTGCATTTTGAATGTTACATTAACATTGATCGTTCAAACTTTTCCTTATTGCTGTTTGAACAGCCGGCCGGCAAAGTTTGCTGTCCTGATAAAAGTTGAAACGTTCCCTCGCGAAAGACAAGTGCATTGTACGGTTAACCAACTATTGACACTTCAATTTCAATTCGCTAATATTTATATCTACATTACGCTAATTGAAAAGGTTGCTAATGTTTCGGTTGAATTACTGTGGACAGTGTCAATCTGAAAGTCTAATGTAATTCAGCATGAAATAGAAGTCTTTGACGCAAAGAATATATAATACTTAGTATAAAATGTTAATACCGTGTAATTTTGTCAAAAGTCTTTTTTGTCAGGCAATACGTATAAATGAAGTTTCGGTATAGAAAAAACGTCGTTTGTCAGTTGATACGAATCGTACTTGTGTAAATGAATGGTATTGATATATAGACAGGTTGTCTCCATTTAACGGAGAGATGGAGAGAATTTTAGCGGGTAACCACCAGAGGATGAAAGGAATTGATAAACTTAACCCCGGAGGTAACAACATAATGCGGTAAATCTACCGCGAGGGTGACGAAGCCCGGATTTCTATTGGACAATGTACGGTGGTAACGCCAAGCAAAAATCTGGGCGCATCGGTCGACGAAACGGTCGGTTGTTTGCCAAACCAACTCGTTCCGTTCGTTTGTTTTTGGTTTGCGGTGAAACATTCGGATAACCCTGGTTACCGCGTCAGTGGCAATCATTCCGAGCTGTTTGCTCGACAGTTTTGCCCCCTCGCCATCGCGAACAGCTTCACCTAAACCGGATCGAATCGAATCGAATCGAATCGTCTCGCTGCATGGAAAAGTGAGGGAGACCGCGAAATTGCGCAACGTTGCGAGGCCGCAGGAGGCACGTCGCCGCGGCGTCCCTCATTTTTCCCTGTCGGTTGAACTGAACTAACCGTGGAAAATTAGCTGGGTTTCGTCGCGTTTCTAGTAAGCAGCGAACGGGAGAGAGACAAAGAACGTTTAATAACGTCGAACACCTCGTCGAGGCGATACAATAAAGGTTCTGTTAAGGGACGCGTGACTTTTTCCAGTCGGTTAACCATCGCCCCTCTTCTGCCACGGCTTTTTCGCTCGCAAAAATTTACCGCTCACCCTCTTCTGTTCACCGTTCTCTCGCTGCTCACCGTGAAATCCCTCGTGCGAAATTCGGTCTATGACAAGAAGCTTGAAAAGTGCACGCTCGTATCATTCGGTTTTTCAACCCTCACTTGGGAGATGTCCAACTACTTTCGATTCGAAAGAATCAACTTCTGCTGTTCTATATCATTAAAGTAAAAAGTTAGTCAACTGTTCGTTAGGTGATACTGTATTCCCAGATCTGCTTCGAGAGGTCAAATGATAAAAAAAAGTCAAATTTCAATGTCTAAATGGGACATTCTAATGGGACAGTCTAATTCGTAGTCAATATAATCCAGTGGACTAATGGTCAACGTAATGCCTATCAATTATTATAGGAGACACTCTGGCTTTGAGGGGCACTCTCTTCAGTCGATGCAGGCAGCCCTTATCAATTATTCGACCTGGGTGAATTTTCGCCAAGATCCGGATATATATTATACATCGTCCGAGTTACAGTGTTTCGCAGTTGGGATTATGGCTCGGCTCGCTTTGTCCGGGACACAATTCTAGGGAAATTCTGCTCTGGCTGTTTAATCGAAGCCAAATTTGGATGGTATGCGCTTTGTCGCGTAAACATCGCCAGCCAGTATTACATATCAAGAAGCTCGACGTAACAGTGTTAATGAAACGGTTCATGTTTCGTCGTTCAACTACGATTCGTCGCGTAACGTACGGTCTCCGACCGGATCGTCCGCATAAATTCTCTTAACCGTTAGCGATTCACCTGAACGAAGAGGCAAAGACACAATAATTAGCCCAGGACAGACACAAAATTGCTACCAGTCTGCGGCCGATTTTATACAAAACAAAAACAATTAAAATATGCTCTATTTGATTCTGTTGGACATTCAATTGAATATCAATTTACAAAATTTGCAGCCTAGTCATAATTTTTTATATACATGATGTTACTTAAAAATCAAGCCCAGAATTATTTCACTTTTTAATGTTCGTGAGCTTATTCAGTTTATTTAAATATTACCTCCGATATAGGAAAAAAAAGTTTGTCTAATTTCTATGAAAGTAATTATACAACGAATTAAAGTACTTGATATAACGATAAAACACGAAATTCTATTTATTCGTTCAGAGTCAACTGTTTCCCGGTGGAAGATCATTAGGTAAATGCGTGAAATATTTGGCACGCGTTACGTGCACGCATTCACGTGTGAGCAACGAATATCCTCTACTGGCCAGAGTGCCATGTAATTTCGACACGCATGCCGGCCCGTTCGGTTCGCGTCGAGCCATTCGATGCTGCATACCTCCGCATCCGTCTTAACTGCGTCAAGATTCTTGCTCGTCGCAAAGGAATCTGTGATAAAGACGGTAGCGCGGTAATCAGATGACGACTCTCGCTCGTCATTTCGCAATTTCGCCTTGTACGAGATACGTAGGCTTTGATCTCGTCTTTCAGACATATCAAAATTACATTATGCATATAATGGAGAACAAGAAGATATTATTTATCTTCACTGATAAATGGCAGTAGAATCTCTAAATAATAAATATTGTGTGATTAGATGGAGTAATGGAATTATATATTTATTAAACAAAACAGTGTCTAACTGAAGTGCTTTTGGGATTTTAGTTAGTAAAATTTGACGAATCGTAATTCCTTGCAATGATATTCCATTTGTAACTCGTTCGAATTCGAACAATTTCGTTGACCGATTGCCTTTCACCCGTGACAGGGAGACAATTAAAGGTTGAAAAGTGTAATTAACGAAAAAAGGAGCAAAGCCGACGGCAGGGAGGGACGGTTGTTCGTTCGTGTCAGGCTAACGAAAGACAAGTTGAACTTGGCAGTCGAGAGTCGAGATAATTGGCCGATATACAACGTTCCGGGCAGCAAATAGCTCGCACGGTTCGCCCGTTATTTCAAATACTAATTAGTAGGGGCGAGCGCGAGGGAATCGTGGGGGCGATCAACAGGCTAGGCAGCTCCGTAACGAAGCCCGGCTTCAATTATGCATGTAAATTACACACACGAGCCCGCCATCCGTTTGGCTCGTCTTTCCTAATTTCTCTTCGAACCCCCGCAAACATGCCATGACTTTTTCTTCCGTTCCGAGGCCAAAGGCGATTCTGTGAATTACTAATAATTAATTATTATTGGTTTAGAACAGTTAAAAGTGCCTCGACTTATTAAATTCGTCTTATCGTTCAAAAGACATCAGACATTTCTAACCAGGAATTTCAGTTTTAAAAGTTCTTTATAGAAAGAAGGAACATTCTCTGTTGGCCGGTTGGACATTCAACTCGTCCATTTGCGCGGCGCGTCTCCCCGGAGACAACGGAGAGGGCATGAAAAATGAAGTGGGACGGCATTTACGGGTGTCCCGCGATTTATGATCGCGACCCGTATAATATCGCGTACATCCCACAAGAACGGTCGTTCCCTCCCAGCTTTCTCTTTTTTTTTTTTCGCGTCTCCTCGCTTCTAAATAATCGAGTTTGGTCGCCGGCGCGGTTCGTATTTTTCTTTTCCGAGCGTGACACACGGTTGCGCGCTCGTTGAAGCCGCGTTCTGCTGGCATTCTTTCGTTCGCGCCGGAACGAATTACCCTCGCCACGATAAAGAACGTAATTTAAGGTCGCGATAATGCGGGGGAACGGGTTACTCGCCGGTAATTAGTTTGTCCGCGACGCCACACCGCGATCGAACCAGCAGGCGTTTACCCGCTGGAGACTCTATTAATAGGGGCAAAATGCACACGGGCTAATTGCTACGTCATTTGCGTTTTTTCGCGTTAGCGTTTGCGTTCTTTCGGATGATATCTCTCTCTCTCGGGATAGAGAAGGGTGGACAGAAACGTGCATGATAAACGACTAGTTACTCCTTTATGGAACGCGGAGGGATTTATGTGCGCTTTCAGAGATGGATAGGTTCTCGTTTCCTAAAGCGTTACTTTCGCAATTCGTGTAAACATCGATGCTCGTAGAATTACACACAGTGCAGTCTCGAACAGTTGAACAAGAGTATTAACAGATCAGGTAAATTAGTTCTCGTACGTTTTTAACCGAGTGAACAAATTACTCTTAAATTCAAACTGCTCATAAAATCCGAGCGTTGTTCGAGCATCCGAGATGGGTGACTGAGGATAATCGTCGAATGATAGAACTTTTTTCAAATGAATTTCTATCAGAAGGGAAGAGAATCCGTTTGATCTGGATACGTCTTGAATTTCACGGTAACGCTTTGTGAAACGAGTGCGTGGACAATTGAGCCCTTGGTAAATAATTTATCTCCGGTCGTTCAACGATAAAATCGATTTACTTTTTCACTTGCCGCGAAATCCTATCCGCGCGTGCATCGACAGCCGGAACAGGACACAGGGTGGAGGCTGCGTGTCACAAATGGAGCATGCAAACGAATCGGTCGCGAGGGTGCAACGTGCTTGATGAATTCACTGTCAGCAACAAATAATCCGCAATGGTAGCACTGCCGTCGGTAATGGCAACTGCTGGACAACCGATAAGGCCGCGAGGACCGATTTTCGTCACCGCCTCCGCGTACCCTCTCTCTCTATCTCTGTGTATCTATCTCTGATTCGAAACACGTCGAAATGTATCGTGTCTGACACAGATACCTATCCTTCTCTGTACCGATTTTAATCCCGATGTGACTTTTAATGAATCGCCATACGTCACGATTTTTGACCTGGTACTACTATTTTTGTTCCAAGATATGCATCTTTTTTGCAAATTACCAACTCCCTGTTTTTAGAACGAAACGTGTCAGAATTTTTTAGCTGAACAAAGTACCTAACACTCTAATTAATCGAGATATAAATAAATTTTTCTAACTAATTTATTTAATGGCACATCAATCGTTGTAGGAATAATATGACTTATGTTCTAACTATTTGACTACTTAACAACGAAATTATCTCTGCGCCGAAATATGCACTTATTAAATTAAAATATTTACATAATATTTTTCAGCAGATATTTATATAGTATAGTCATACACACCTTTTCTCTAGAAAAGCGAATTTCGAATAAAGAACCGTAGACAGGCGGCGTGAAATCTAATAAAATTTCGGTATCTCATCGTGGTGTCCATGGTAAAATACCGATCGATAGAGAGAGAAATGGGAAGTGAGAGAGAGAGAGAGAGAGAGAGAGAGAGAGAGATGGGTAACGATCCGTGGACCGTTTGGATGTTTGGATAAAATATGAGGACGGGTTGAAGTCTCGATGCAATCTGCAGCTGCGGGATGGCAGAATGCATACTATACGCGGCGCGATGGACGTCGAGCAACGGGCGTGGGTGTGTATATATGATAAACAACTGGAACGCGTGACGCAGACGAAATCCAAAATTCATTTAGCCCCCGTGAAGCCGAGCGTCGATACGCGGGCTCCACCGGAGTTTCTCTCGCGTGCATTGCTGCACATTTATGCGGAGCATGCAACCAGACAAACTGAGCTCACCTCGGTTACCTTCCCTTTTCTGTTCGCGTTCGTAAGTCTCAGGACATATTATAATATTAGGGATTATCCTATATTGTTAATTATAGCAAAATCATGCAGTCTTATACAATAAAGCATGAACATCTTTAATAAAATTCAAAGGAAAGATTATTAACATACTGTTATGGAAAATGAGATTTCTTTGAACTTGGCAATTTTTTATATTATAATTTATCATACGAAAGATATGTAAGATTTTATTAGTACGTAACCTAGTAATTAATATACTTGAGTCTTGGCAAAATTTTTTATTAGTCAAAATAAAAGAAAAAATACATTTTAAACCAAAATTCCATCCATGATTACTATAACGACACGTAATGCTAAAATATTGAAATGCTGATTGAAATATCACAAATTTTGATTTGTTGGATCAAACTCTTGCAACGTTTCGTTCGTTTATATATTTTAAGGATTATGAAGGACAGTGAACATTTGCGTGTATTGACGCGCTGACATTGATTCGATTTCGTCTCGCTAAACGAGCAAATCGTTTTGTACCGTGTTTCACCGTCCCGCGACATTTATGTGTTAGCAAGGATCACGGTGGCTAACTTCTCTCTCACTTTTTTCTTCGAGTCTCCGTTAAACGGCCGCCGCGTGCGACAAGAATCGCTTCTAAAGTTTCTTCAACGAGACTCGAGTTTCCAAGAACTAGAGCGAGCAACGTTTTGTCGCGATCATGCGAAAAATGGGCGAACAGCAACAGGGAATTATTAAACGCCGCATTAATTAAAGCGAGAGTGAAGCGGTCACGCGATCCCCTCGAAGCTTGATGCACTGTCGGTCATAAGAATTAGGACACATCTGATACAGCGTTCCGTACAATGATTGATGCAATACTTCATACGATGTTTTACAATAATAATTTATACAATATTCCATTTGTCACACACGAAAAACGTTTAATATAATTCACATGGGATTATACAGACATGGCAGGTATTCTAATATTTATAAGTAGTACCGTACGTGCTATTTTCACCACGATCGTTGAGGTCGAACAGATTCTGTTCCCCTTTCCTCCAAGAGGTGGGCTCGACTTCGATCCTGCCGTTTCATGCTGTGATCCGCATTAGCTCCACGGCGCTTTATTAACGAACTTGACGGCGAAGAATCCGGCGGATCGATAAATTAATTCGGTATCGCGTAAACTCGATTGTTGCCGACGTATAATTGAGGAGTAGGGGGTTGGGTATCAGAGGGCCGATGAACTCGGGATTATGAGGCGCGGATTAGATATTACGAGGTTTACTGTGGGTAGGAATATAACGGTCGGATGCATACTAAGCTACGTGGCCGCGTACGTGTGTACAAATTGCAGAGCATCGTTGTGCAAATCGTCGCGCGATTCGTAGCCAATTCAACCGGGGTACGAAATGGCCGAGCACTCGTGTTAGCCTTTGATGCTATTCCGCCACTAGTCCGCTAGAAGTGGTTGCGGTCACGCAATGGCCAGGCCGACTGCAATCTCTTGTTCCCGCGAACCTATTCTGTCGTCATCGATCCATTCTTCCCGTCGTTTTTCCGATCGACGACTCAAAGAATCGCATTCACTTAAATTAAATGGTGAGCCAAGTTTGCTTTTCAATTATTCATTTAGCTTAATGACGAGTCACGAGCTAAAATAAATTGTCAAGGGCGTTTCATCTTAAATGAATATATTATGAATCGCAAGAGCAAGGTGTAAAGATCTGATAACAATATGATAAATAATTAATATTAAGACATTAATAGATAATTCATGTCATTCTAATTAACTTTTAAAACAAACCCACAACTTCTCGTTTTAAAACTTCCGCAATGCCTTAAACGTATATACATTGGTTGAGTCAAACAATAAGAGCAGATGTTTCGGCGCGGCGCGAAGACGTGGCCGATCGAGCAGCGCTTGGCAAGTAAACATTTAGACTAGACGAAACTGGGACGAGGAGAAGCGCTTTAACGGCGCAGGAGTCGTGCAATCAGTGTTTATAGACGAGCGTAAAAGCTGACTTAAAGCTTTAGCTAGTCGAGTGACCGTGAAAGATGAACGAGGAGGGAAGGCGGCTTGCCCGATCGGTTTTCGCTCTAACCGCGAGAACGCAACTCGTAGGGATTCTCCTTTTTATCCGGCATTTATCTCGTACGCCGGAGTATGCTCGTCGAACGTGAACGGAATTTAGAGCTTTCCTAATGTGTTTTCACACGAAATGTGCATTTCTTGTCATGAATACCGTAGTAAAATTAATATCACGTTTAACCCTCTTTTTGTCTACATACTGAATCATTCGTGCATATTTTCTGCGTTTAGAAGAACTCTGAAAAAATTGTGAGTTAATTGTCGTATGAGGTTTCATGCCTTAACGATTCGTTTCATGAAAATCTTAATTTTATTTTTCTAAATATACAAAACTATCCATTGCCATGACAGTGAACGTGTTAATGAACAAACTTTCTCTTCCCTCGTTCAGGCGAGAAAAAACACGGTCGTTAGAGGAAGGATCGAGGTCGTGTAATCGTTCTTTTATTGCCGACCACTTTCGTTTAAAACACGTTGTAAGCTAGTTTCCTCGGCCACTCTCGGCGGTGATATTAAAACGATGTTCTTATTTCTCAACTTCCCGGCATAACACATTCTGACCATTAAATTGGGAAAAGTCTCGTTTGTAACCGTCTACGTCCCTGGTTCCGGCTCGGAGACACCATAAAGTTTCTTCCCACCTCCCTTAAGAAGTGTTTCTCCAACTCGCTCTCGCTCCTTTCGTTTGACAGTCGAAAACTACCGCATAGACCCGGAAATTCGCTCCTTAACAAAACCCAGTGCTCCTAAACAATTAGAAGGACACATCTGTGAACAATTACGTCGGATTAATTATGTTTCTCTCTTATTTCTTATTCCCGACTCGCTACGTATTTTATTCTTCGATCTGAAACCCAGTACAATAAAACAAAAAAGAGATTTATCAACTGATGTGTAAACTAACTTATATCGATGAATAGTTTTTCAATAGATAAATAAATTATTCAAACTGAGTAGTTGGATATTCAACATAGCTCAAAGTTAACATCGAGTTTCGAGTTTGGGTTCACGGAGAAAATCGCATTTATCTTAACTTCCTACATACATACATACATACATACATACATACATACATACATGTATGTTTGACGTTAACAGACGAGATAGAGATTGCAATATGAAAAGTGTACCCGAAATTCTTCAACGGTGTACATATCTCGAGCATCAATCTTGTTACGTTTTCATTGTCAAATTTATCATTGAAAAATTCACGGATAAAAATGGGAGTTCGCACTTCGTGTAGTTTTTGTAAATTCTATTAGAAAGAGGAAAAGAGTGTAATGAAAGCGTACCTTCGTGATGCATCGAATGCAAAGTTCGGTAACGGTGAAAAATTCTTGCGGTCGAAATGCTTTTCGGTTTTCGAGGTTCTTTCCGGCGCGTTTCTTCGACCCTTTTTCCTCCGGACGGAGAATGCACCGTCGGAAAGTTTAATTTCTGTGCCGGAGTGGCTGCGCGTTGTGTATTGTATCGCGAACGACGAAGAGCAAGAGAGAAACAGGGAGAGAGATGGATAGTGCGGGAAATGGGTGTGGGTCGGGGTGCGAGAGAACCGAGAGGGTGGAGAATCTTTTTATCGATCGATTCTCTCTCCTTGCTCCGCGCTGTTATTCACGGCGTAACGTTATCTCGCCCTTGCAACCTTTTCCCGGGCGCGTCCGTGTGTTTCCAGCCACCTTTAGCATTCGCGGTACCGCTTTCGAAACATAATACGATAACGGTGTGTTAAGTACGCTTTACGCTGCTTTTTCTACCGCGGTTTCTTTCTCCACCCCTTCTTCTATTTCCGCCTGCCACGGCCCGGCTCTTTCCCACTTATACATATATGCATGTATCTCCTATTCAGATACCTTTCGCGTAATGGTCGAAATCTGCTTTTACGATTCCGACCTACGAATCCTCTGAATAACCGGCTGCAAAAATCTCGATTATAAATTACAGCAAATTGCCCTGGATTCACGGCTAATATCCAACCACAAAGTAGCACAGTTTCATGTAAGGGTAATCAGCTTTTTTATTACTGAGGTCAAATAAACGACTCCTGTTAACTATTGGGGCACATATGCTAGAAAATAGTTTTGTAAATTCTGAACGTTCCTTTGACAGGATAGAACAAGAAAATAAGCGTCAGCTTCTTTTTAACGAGTAGAACGTCATTTTACGAGGTTATATCTTTTTCTCCAGCCTACCGTGGCGGCGAGGCGAGAGCTTCCAGCGGAGTGGAAATTGCGATAGCACGGATTTCCTCGTCCGTTCCTCGCCTCGTCCCGTGACCTCGCGAGAACTAGGACCCGTGCGATAAATAGAAGATCGCGACGTGAAATTGTCTTTACTCTTCCAACCTCCGTGAACTCGTAGGCCCGTGCATTAGCTTCTTTATAACGTACGTGCTTTTGCGTCATGCCGGGACTACGGTTTGTGTGCGTTGATCGATATTTGATTGCATACCCCACAAACGTATATGCGATTTCGTCGGACACGAACGTAACTACATTTTAGGCAAATGTCAATCTAGTTTACAGTATTTTACTTTGCAATTACCTCGCCGCGTGTCAAAAAAAGAAATGGATGTGTGCTGCGGATTATCGAGACTCTCGATAAACCGTGGCGCTTGTAACATGTGCAATTGCAGCCGTGATCGATCAGCGGCGACGTCAAAGTCCTGTCAACGAGCCTTCATTTTTCTCCGTCGTATCGTTCGAGAGCCCCGTCTACCTGAAATATGTAACGCAATTTTTCCGGCTTCTTCGCGCACGGATGAAAGAACGAGAGCTTCTTAAGTTAAAACTGTTTCTGCCTGTTGACACAATATCGGTGATCTTCTATTTAAAGTGAAAACAGGTGTGATATACATATATTTCATTCCCAATGTACTCTCTGTGGCAATTGTTCTAAGTAGTATGTGTACAGTTAAGAAATGCTTAAGAAACTAAACAAATATTTGTACATTATAAAAATTGATGTATCAATTCGACACGGGTCGTAAAAAGATTACTAGAATTGATCTTGGTATTGAATCATCCTTTTGCGATAAGAAAGTAGCATAAGCGCTTTACCAGTCATTCTATTCTTTCGGCTTCGAATATAGATATCAGGTCCGTTTGAGGCGCGAGAAGTAATTATAAGCGGGCAGTGGCACTCGAGAATATCGAGGCAAAAGAAAGTGAAGTAGGTAATTAAAGAAGACTCGGAGACATTTGCATTTCATTCAGAAACGCGCGCGTGCCCGAGACGTGGCGGGCTAGCACGCGCGAGGAGTGCTCCAGCTGAGCCCGTCGACGACCGTACATACACAGACTACGTTGCTATCGCGAGGCGGAACGTAACGTGCTCGAAAAGCAGAAAAGGGAAGGTCTCCGGCAAGTTCTCGACGCTTTGGCTGTATCTCCTTTCTCTCTCCCTCGCTCTCTCTTTTCCCTTGACAAGCCGGAAGACAAACATACTCGAGGACGACCTCGACGGACTCTTCACAGAGGGAGAGGGAAGACGGCGAGTTAATTTAAATTCAAAAGTAACTATTTGCGTCCTCGGTTATTCGCACTTAATTTCATTTGCGTTACTCGCTTGGACCCGCATCGAGTTCTCTCATACTACTATCCTCCCTACCGTGTTACGTTTTTCTTCATCGCTTGTGTAATCGCGGTTTACTTGATGCGAGACGCTATTTGGCAAGAGTCATTGATATTGATAAAATTTCGTACTACTTAACTATCACAATATTAATTAGACTCAATCTAATTTAAGCACGCTGATTATAAAACCTAAGTAAGGAATCAACAACAAAATGATGTGAAAGATAGATTGGACGAATGAAAATATTAGACTGAAAGGAAGGTGCTTATTCAAGTAGATTTATATGTTCGAAGTCAGACAGCGGATGTACAATATTCAATATTCATATAGTCAATCTCTGTTTATCAGAGATAAACAGAGAACACAGTTCGTTAATTACACATACCTATGCTACGAATGGTAGGAGTTTGTTCATGGCTTGTAGCAGAAATTGAATTTCATGTATAGATACGTCCGAGCCAAAGATATCTTAATCAACGTTAAACCAATCCTTCATTATCAATAAAGTAGGAAAGGAGTTAATTTATTTCAGACTGTAAACAAATGAATTTTTATCGTATGATACTGAATCGTGAAACAGACTGCGCAATCACGCGTAAAATCGTGATGGACACACGCAATTAACGCGACTGCTCACGCAAGAAATTGCTAAAATCGAGTGCCGTGCCGCAGGGCAATTTCGTTTCCACGAAGAAGGGTACTTTGTCAGAGGGAAACTGGAACAAGGGACGAAGACAAGAGCAGAAACCGAGAAAGAGGGAGAGAGAGAGAACAATGGCTAGCCTCCGTGCCCTCATAACGATTGTATTAATTCGTCGGGAAACCGAGTCTGTCTACGACCGTCGCGTGCAGCCTCTACCTTATTCTAATGCAATGCATTGTCAACGATGCGCCTGTGACAAGTTTGACCATAACAAAGCTACCGGGGAACAAAAAACGCACAGCAGGTTAATACAGTCGTGGGAAGTTCACAAATTAAAAGGAAAGTAAGACATGAATCGCAGGACGGGATTAAATATAATTTAATAACAACGTTAAGAGTTCGTGAGGCTCTTGTGCTACCTACGAATCATTTCATGGCTGTCATTTGTATTTTCTATCAATTTTTCTCTTCCCCATTTTGGCTCGCCTATGTATTATAATATGTAGATCATAAACTTGCTTTGTAAGTTCTCCGTTATCTCTTTGCGTCTTCCTCTGTTCCTCTCGCTTGAACCCCGGGAACTTTGCCCCCGCCGATTCTAAAAGTAGAACAAACGGTCGCGAAACTAAACCAGGACTCCGTGACTCTGCATTCTAATCGGGAAGCGGATTCGAGACAACGAATCCCGATATCGGAGCCCGGCGAGTACGCCTGAAGCTGTGTTTAGACGAAACGAACGAGAACGTGGAGCTGGTTAAGCGTAAACGATTATCGAGAAAACCGTTCTTTTATTCGTTTACATCACCAGAGCATCTTTGCGAATGTCTAAGATTAAACGATTAGAGCTCTGCATGGAATAAACGTAAATCTGGCGCTTTTCTCAGACCTCATTTATATTAACTGTTTACTTAATTTAAAAGTGATATAAATTACCTGAAGATTATCGAATAAGATCTCATGAAATTAACATCCAATTCGAATAAGAAATTTCTTCTCTTAAGAATAATTTATCTTCGTAATTTCATATCTTAATTCATTAATTCAATAATTGGGTTTACGCCGTGTGAAACGTATCGTAAATGTTGAAAATGACTTGACCCATGATCTGATCGCGGGGCGCACAAGCGATTAGAGTGAAGCGCGCGAGCCGACACGATGCCTTTCGAAAGCTGGATCAAAGTTTCACGCGAGGCCCCGATAGCTCTCACGCATACTCCCCGGTCCGGTTTACACGATCGTTACACGGGGCTACTGCATAATGCATGCACTTTCGCACACCCCGATCGCCTAGTTTACGATTAATCGGCGTCGCTTACGGGATTCGACCAATTCGTTTCTCATTGTTCCATTTCTGAAAAAAAAATGCTTGAAGTTATAGGATGTGACTGAAAAATGAAGAATCAGCAATATTTTAAGTAGATTGTGAATTTTACATATTTACAGAAAAATGTGCACAAGATACAGAGCTTGACTAATGTATAAAAGTATTAAAAACTGAATGCATGTTATAATACTTTAATAATAAACGATTAAAAATTAAATCCATATTGCAATATTTAAATGATAAACTTATTATAAGTTCTTTTATGTTGGAATATAATTGTTACTACTTGATCTAGATTCTTTCAATTGATTATTCAAGTAAAGAAAGAACATTGAAGTATGATGTAAATAAAATTCAATTTGAAGGCAAATAGGCGGGATATACTTTAACCCCCGGGATGCGGAGATGGAAAAACCATTTCCGCGTATGTAAAATGTATAGTAGGGACAGAGGTTGAATTGATTGGTAGCGATAAAAGTTGTGAGGGAAAAAAAATAAATGTTTCCGCCCGGGATCGAACCGGGGACCTTCCGCGTGTTAGGCGGATGTGATAACCACTACACCACGGAAACCGCTGATGTTTAACGCCCCCTTTTTCAAGAATCCTGATTTAATTCGTTACGTGCAACTTCCCTTCGGTATATCTCTTTAATAAAGGTTGAAATAATAAATGTATAAAGCGCGCACGTGCGCGTGCCCGACAGAATGTACAAGCAGAACGCGATCGCGGGTATTTTATGTCGCATGAAATTGAAATGTCACGAGCGACGTTTCCGTATCTGATAACGAAGCGCAATAACACACACGACCGCGCAATAATACACGCGTTTACATACATTCCTGTCCATAAGTTCCACGACTACGTTCGGGGCAGAATTGTTGACAGGCAAGATCCTAGATCAGTGATCATATACAC